>NC_056734.1:790501170-790628670 GCF_019279795.1 Protopterus annectens
GGAGCATCTGAATGTGCCAAGTAATACCTCATTTTGAAAACAGTATTGATAGTTCTAACATGGTAAAAGAATGGTGCCTGTATGTTGTACTCATATGCAGATATCAAAGTTTGTTTCGGACTTAGGTTATGGAAATTATGATTTATTTCATATTTTGGTAAATAACTTTGCAAGGGAGCATCTGAATGTGCCAAGTAATACCTCATTTTGAAAACAGTATTGATAGTTCTAACATGGTAAAAGAATTGTGCCTGTATGTTGTACTCATATGCAGATATCAAAGTTTGTTTCAGACTTAGGTTATGAACATTATGATTTTGTTTTCATATTTTGGTAAATAACTTTGCAAGGGAGCATCTGAATGTGCTAAGTAATACCTCATTTTGAAAAGATTATTTGTAGTTCTAACATGGTAAAAGAATGGTGCCTGTATGTTGTACTCATTGGCAGATATCAAAGTTTGTTTAGAATTAGGTTATGGAAATTATGATATTTTTCATATTTTGGTAAATAACTTTGCAAGGGAGCATGTCAGTGTGCCAAGTAATACCTCATTTTGGAGACAGTGTTACTCCTTACAACATGGTAAAAGAACCATGTTTGTGCACTCTACACATGTACATATATCACAGTTTGTTTAGTCTTGTACGATTATGAAAATTATACATTTACAATACTTTTCATTATTATGCCCATATCTTTGCAAGGGAGCATGGTGATCACACAAATGATGCATCATTTTGAAGCTGACATTCAGATGCACAACTTCTATACTGATATGTAGGCTCTGTCTGTTACAGGTGATGAGATATTATGCTTTGTTTATTTATCAATTATGAAAAATAATATATTAATCATATTTCTGTGAATATCTCAAGAAAGGAACATCACACACTAATGGTTAAGGTATCATTTTAAAGCTGACATTCATACTAACAAATTACATTCAAATTGTATGGGTCTGCATGGTACATTGACCAAGATATTGTGCTTTGTTTTTCCAAAAAGGTAAAAAATATGCACAGTATCAGCATTCCTTGCCAAATATTTAATAATGACTTTGATATACAGTATCAGCATTTACACTGTTGGAAAGGTCAGTGTCTGCTGAACAACTTTTGCGTTTACATTTTTAGTTTAGCTCTTATAGTTAAAGAGTTATGAACATTTGTTTTCTGTATGGTATTACAAATGGATTTTCTGAAAATGAGCTCAGGCTGCACTGCTATGGTGGAATTAAGCAGGCAGCTTTTCCTGAGCTGCTCCGGAGTGAATGAGTTAATCACACTCACCTTCTGTTTGAAGGGGTGCATACTGGTGGTGTGCAGAAAAAAGTTTACCCTAGTGGGTTTTTGATAGAGGTTGTGTGTCAGTGTGGTGGAGTCTTGTTTCTTCCTGGGGTAAAGATCCAGAAATTCAATCTCCTCTGTACTTTGTTTGCGGGTAAAACGCAGGAATGCTATGCTGTTATTGATATAAATGAGGAATTCCTCCAGTTCAACCTGGTTACCCTTCCAAACCAGGAAAATGACATCGATAAACATGTAGTAGCACACTATGTTGTTAAAAAAGGTGGAACTGTATATGTGGTCCTGCTCCCACTTCCTTAGTGCCGTGTTTGCCAAATTTGGGGCCATAGCCACTCCCATAGTGATCCCAGTGCTCTGGCGATAGTAGTGCCCATTGAAGTGGAAAAAATTGTTCTTGAGGAGCAGGGAGAGGAACCTACCCAGGTGGTCCACTTCCCCTGGTATGGCCTTGTGGTCCTTCATGTAGGCTTCAGCCATGGCTGCAATGAGAAGTCATGTGGGAGTACCATGTAAAGGGACTCCACATCGATGGTGACCAGGATCCAGTCTCTGTCTATGGCTATGTCCTTGATCTTGTTGAGGAAGTCCATAGAGTCTAAAATAAAGGACCTGTTGTTTTCTGTGAGAGGTTTTAGGTGGAAGTCCAGGTAGAGAGCTATGGTTTCCATGATGGATCCTCCACTGGCTACTACAGGTCTATATGGAGGGTCTGCCAGGTTTTTGTGTGGCTTTGGTATCCCAAAGAACTGGGGAATCCTCGGGTGGTGGATGGAGAAGAATTCTGTGAGCCCTTCGTCAGTTAGGTCCATATCCTCTAGCCTCGAGATTTTTGTTCTGATGTCCTCATAGGCTGTCAGCACTTGGTTGTGATCTATGCTGTCATAATACCGGTGGTCGTTGACCATACTCTGGAGCTTGTCATTGTAGGAGGTGATGTCTGTCACTAGTATCCCCCCACCATTGTCAGCCTTCATGACCCTTCTCGAAGGGTCTGAGCTGAGTTGTCTGAGGGCTGCAAATTCTTCCTTGTTGGTGTTAAAAATCCTTTTCTTCCTCCGTTTGCATAAGAGAGACCTGATCTCAAGTTCACACTTGTCCTGAAAAGCTTGTATGACCGGGTTGGGAGGGGGCAGAAGTTGCTTGTTTTTTTTTAATTTAATAGTTGGAACAGTCTGGTGGTCCTGAGGCTGGTCTTTTTTAACATGTTGGTAGAAATATAGCTTTAGCTGAAGTTTCCTCATGAAGAGTTGTAGGTCTATTATCATTTTTGGGAGACGGGACTGACCCTGGGGGACAAAAGTGAGGCCTTTTTGTAGAACCTGTAGCTCTAATTGGGAGAGCGGTGTTCTGGAGTGGTTCCATACTGTGGAGGTTTTGAGACCTAGCCTCTGTGTCTTCTCTTTTCTTTTGGGATGGGTGGTTGCCCGAGAAATTTCAAGACCCTCTTGCCCTACCAGTTGTGGTTCCTCCTCCCAGGTTGATATGTTGGGAGTGTAGGGGTGGTGGGGCACAGACCTCTATCAAATGGGTCCCTTGAGGTGGAGTCTCTGGGTCCCTGTGGGTTGTCTTGGTGCTCATCCCGAGGGAGGGCCTGGCTGTCCTGGTAAGGCCCGAAGCTTGTATCTGTGGAGTCACCGTCATTCCCGGGGAAGTGGTCTGGTCCCTGTGGAGCAGGGGTCCAGGGTGTCCGGGGCCCTCCTAAAATCCCATTGGTGTAGGTCCTGAAAAGGACCTGGGTTGGCCAGCGGGCCCTGAGAAGGGCCAGGGCCTAACAGTGGGGTGTTGGTACTTAGCATTACCCCTATGGAGCTCTGGCTTTCCGATGGACCAACTCGGTCTAATGTAAAAGAGCATTCCTTGTTGGAGAGGGCCATGTCCCTTCTCAGTTTTTTGAGCCTCCTTTCCTTGATTTTGCCCTCAAAGTTGGTGAGCCTGTCCTTAATCATAAGAAAGTGCTTGTTAAAGGAGTGGGACTGTTTGCAGGTGGCCTCAATGGTCTCCAGGGTGGAGGAAAGTCTCTCTCTGTGCTCACCAGTCTACCTTCATTCGTTTTTGGTCAATGGTTCATTAATATTTTTTTTGTCTTTCATGTCTTTTATGATTTCTACAATGGTTCAGTATTACTGTTTTTTTGTGTCTTTCTAGTTTTTCAGGTTACATATCAGTGCCTTTTTAAGATTTTTTTTAATTAACAGCCCTCATTCAGTTCCACATCTTAATACATTAGTTTCTATTGATATCCGTTATTTAAGAATTTTTCACTATTTTGTTGTTCTTTTTAATTTCTGTATCATATTTTTTGGATATCTTGCCTGGTTCTTTTTTTTGGTCTTTTTTTTGGTTTTCTAGCCTGTTTCTTATTTTACATACATGTTATTTTACATACATGTTGTTGCTATTTCTCTAGGACGCTCGGCTTTGCTTATTATCCTGACGATGATTTTGAAAAGTGTAGCCTAACAATGTATTTTACCAGCAAGGGTTGATTTTTTTCCAGCAAGACTATTGTCAGTTAACTACATTTTTTTAGCTAATTTTAGCTAATCTCCGAATTTCACTATTGTAGGTTTAGAGTGATTCTACTAACCACATATGAGCTGGCTCAGGGTATCTAACCTATCAGATTGTAAGGTGTGATGTCAAGTTGTCGTGCCCAATCACTATAAAGGTTTTTTCACCCACACTTGATTGGCCCCCACTGACACACCCCCAGGTACTCTTATAAAAGGAAATCCTCAGGATCATTCTTTCCATTAAGGAACTACGCTTCGATAGTGATTGTACTTCTGGCACTGTTTACTTCAATAAAGTACAACCTTCTAGAATCTGAACTTCGACTACATTGATTTTTTTGCCACCACGGTGAGCAGATCTCCTTAGCCAAGCCACATTTATGTTGTTTTTCCTGTTTTTTCTGGGTGTTTCATCTTTGATTTCTAGCTGCGTCACTAGCGGTTCCTCTCACCAGGCGACCTGACTAGCCAGAACTATGACCTGTATACGAAGCCCTTCTAAAGGTTTTACTCAGCCTTCAACCACAAACAATCTGGTACACACAGCCTTTCTCAGGGCTTTACCGGTAGCCCAGCTTCTTCACCGACATCCCACAGTACCTGTATTAAGGCAGCCTACCTGGTCATCCGTTTGTTCTTGGCTTCCCTAGGGTATTCGATTAATGAGTTTGTTTATTGCTGCTGTCCACCAGACAGGTTTACTCTTCCTTGAGGAAGATAATTTGGCCCTGGCAGGTATTTCTGAGTCCATACAGTTATATAGGTGCTCAAATAGTTTTTTGGTGTAGGCTTGGACATTAGTGCTAGTTCAAACTGGAGGGACGGTGGCTGTGAAGCTGCTTATACCTGCTCTGAGGAATTTGTAGTCAGCTTTGGAAAAGTGTTTTTGTTTGACCCCAACAAGGGGGGATCATGGGAGATGGTGCCTTCAAAAGTGATCGCTTTATGGTTGGATCTTACCAAGGAGGAAGACACTGTAGGAGTGCTACAGTGGCTACTCATGTTAGTTAAGACCAGGTACAGGATATTTTCACCTCTCATAGGGGTGTTTACCAGCTGATCCAATGCATTGGCATTGATGAAGCCAAGGAATCTCTGAGCACTCATGTTTGGGTAAGAATAGGTCTTGTACTCTATGGCTGGGTAGTTAAAGTCGCCCTGGATCAGGGCAGAGGGTTGAATCTTGATAGATTCAAGTAAGTCCCGATAGGTGGAGTGGATGTCATGAGTCATGGTTTTGGGTCTGTAGATAGCTATGATTTAAATAGGTGTTTTGTCAACAGTTAACTGCAATTGAGTGTCTCCTGTGCATCATAGCATTTAACCAGCCTGGAGGTGTGTATGTCTATGATAAATATTTAAACTCCACCTCCTTTGGCTTTGTAGCCCTCCATTTGGGATCTGAAAGTACTGAAAGTATAGTAGGATGAGTAACCTGGCAAGGTTGGGGTGCTCTTCACAGCTTTGAACCAGGTTTCAGTGACTGCACTAATATCAGCACCCTTCAGGGCAAGGAATGCTTGCAATGAGTGCAGTTTCATGGTAAGCTTCTATCATTTCACAGCATGACCTTTACATTTCGTTTATAAGAATTTTCCATGTTGGTAATTTTGTGCTCATGACTTTGCCTAAAAAAGGCACTATGGGGGAGGCAAGAGCCTTTGCCAGAAGCCTAAAGCCCCAGTGAGACAAATAAAGGCCATGTCTGGCAAAGCATCATGATCAGTCATGTACTGGCCTGTGACTGAGACAGCAAGGATTCTAGGTTCTAGGTGTGATTGCATCTCTCACATAGTGTATTCCTAGGTGGTAGTAGTAGAGGGTTGTCTGTGTACATAAGGCAGTTGCTACAATGTCTCAGGATCCCCATATTAACCAGACTAGCAGGAGAAAGCACATGAAATTGTCTGTCCATGGTTATCAGAGTCTGTGGAAGAGAAGTCAGGGATAGTAGAGTGGGTACTGTCTGAGAAGAGTATCTATAGATGTGAGCATGGCTGAAATAAATCAATACAGTAGCTTCAGGTGGGGGCCTCACTTACACAGGTATGCTAGTAAGGGAAAACATGCAACTGAGATACCTCAGAAAGGGTTAAAACAGCACAGCGGCAGTGTGCAATGGGTACACAGGCAGAAACCATGCACATGCTGGGTTTAAATACCACAAAAATGATGGCAAAATAGAAACAGTGGAACTGACCAATCAACCCTTGTCCCTGAGGTCTTAGCTCAACACCCTATGCCAGAACAGTTCCAACCAGTTCACTTACTCCCAGTAAGTGCAGGTAGACCCTGGCCGACACAAGATGGTGTAGCAGGAAACACAGGAATCACACAAATAGATCTGAATACAGCAAAACCTGTAACCAGACTATGCTAAAGATATTTAAACTCTGTTTAGGTAAATTTAACACAGGAGAACATATACATACTTAAATATAACAGTGGCAAAGAAGAGCAAACAGATTTAAACAAATTAACTAATTAATCAGTAATAAAGCTGAAAACTGAACCCTGTTCCAGCAGTCTTCAATCAGACCAGTTCTAACTGCACACTCCTGGCACTAAGGTGCAGGGGAACCCTCTCCAAAAAAGATAGCTGGGAATACTGCTCAAGTTATACAAATAAAGCTAGATTCAGGAGGGCTAAATCTAGTCTATGCTACAGTAAACAAGGTGCACCAATGTCAGAAAGAAACAGTTCAAGTAAGCAGGCACAATAAGCCTTTAACCAGCAAGTCCCAGCTCAGAAAGGCATAATCTACCCTCTCCTCCCACAAGACTGCAGACCACAAACAATGTAAAATAACTGCCCTGAAGTCCAAGTGCTTAAACCAGAACTAAGGCACATTTAGAATAACAGACACTAAGCCTTCAACCAGCAAAGCCCAACTTAGAATGATGTAAGCTACCTCGTTTGCCACAAGTGTGCAGACCACAAACCTTCTTACTGGCCTGAAGCCCAAGTGCTTAAACCAAAAGGCTTAGAATAACAGTTACAATTTAATCAGGCTACTAACAAGCAGTAATAAATGCAGCAGAATAACTGCAGTTGAGTTCTTTTAAGAACAGGCAGCAAAAGCAAAATAAAGTAATAAAGTAGGAAGAAACACAAGTACAGTAACATTATTTTTTAGGTTAAGTGATAAGGGATGAAACATGATAATTTAAGTTTTGGAAACCAGGGGTGGGGGGGCCTTCCCAAATGATCTTTCTCTACTCAGTTGAATAAGCTGATGGGATGGGACTGGAAGGAGTGTCCAAAGTGAAATTTACAGTAGGGGTGGGCAGCTCAAAAGCCACCAAATTTAAGAGCACAACAAGGATTGGGTGAGTGGGAGGGGGAACTTTTAAAACTCCAACTGAACAGAAAACTTAAAACAAAACAAATGTAATACTAGAATAGGATACAAAATAGAGGTGATCAAACCTTAAATACAATGCTTCAAATCAACATTAAATGCAGAGATGACTGATACTGAGGGCAATGCAGACCACACAAACACTTCAGCTAACTACCGATATTTCTAACTAAAAGAGCAATGGGGTCTCTCAGCTCTCCCACTAATTAACTGATGTTATTCACAGTTTGCAAAGAGATTGTTTGATAACTTTTTTTAATTGACCCTAGCCAAGAACTCTTAAAACTCCAACAGGTCAGAAAACTTAAAACTAAGCAAATGTAATACTAGAATAAGATACAAAATAAAAATGATCAAACCTTAAATAAAGAGCTTCAACTCAAAATTAAATGCAGAGATGACTGATAGAGCAAAGCAGACCACACAAACATCAGACAGATATATAATATTCCCATTTATATGTAAACAATTTTATATTTCCCTAGTTCCTTACTATTAGCAAGGGAAATGCAGATGAGTGGATGTTGTCAGATACAAAGACACATAGAACATGCAAAGGTCTTTCTCTGAGACAGGTCTGAAAATAATAATCAACATTAATGCTGGGTTAGCTCAGATTACAGCAGTCTTTGTCACCTGCCTTCATTTCCCAGGATAACAGCAACTAACATACATTTTAACATCTCTGCGTCAGAAGTACACATATGTCTGATGTTTGTGTAGAACTGGAAGTCATAACACAGTTAAACACTTTTACATTTTCAACCTCGCACTCGAAACTCTACTTAGCATGGAGAACATCGATATCGGTGCAGTAACAGACACCTGGTTCAAGGCTCCTGAGAGCACCCCAGCACTACCAGGTTATACCTCATACCATGCTTTTGGCCCCAAAACTTGGACTGAACCACAAAGGGAGGGGAAGTATCAATATTCATCAAAGATACCCACACCACCAGGTTGGTGGCACACAACGAAGCATCAGAGACTATCCATATGCAACTAACAGTGAGTAAAACTGCCTTCCAGTTTATAGCCTGCTACAGACCACCCTCCCAAACTGAGGAACCTCACTCGGCCTTCCTGAGAACACTAGAAAATTTGAAGGTCTCTCCAAACACCATTATATTGGGTGACTTCAACTACCCAAACATAGACTGGGAGCATTACTCTAGCTCCAACACCCTAGCCCAAAGGTTCCTAGAATTTATAAACTCAAATGCTATGGAACAACTTGTTACCACTCCCACAAGAGGGGAAAACATACTGGACCTGATCATCACCAGCATGGGGACTCTATGCTCCAGACCAGAAGTGTATCCCTCACTGGTAAGATCAGACCATAAACTAATCTCACTGGATATTCACATCCCGACCCCACCCCCTGCCCAGAAAACCACAGTGAAAAACTTCTCTAAAGCAAATTTCACACTTCTCAAAACCGAGGTGGAATCCTTCAAAGCCCCGGGCCTGTGGAAAATACAGTCCAGACCGCAGAATCCTTTCTAAACGCATTCTATGAACACCTTCAGGAATGCGTGGATCATGCAATCCCAAATAAAACCAAGACCCAATCCTCCAAAGGCAGACATCCTGTCTGGTGGACCCCAGTTATAAACAAACTATACAATAGAAGGAGGAAGCTACTACATGATAGAACAAAATCCCAAAAAGGGAAGGCAACTCTGATCAGTATTAGCAAAAACCTAAGGGCACTCATAAAATTGTCTAAGGCCAGCTTCGAGAGAAAAATTGCACAGGACACTAAGGATAATCACAAGGCTTTTTTTAGTTATGTTAGGAACCTGGGTGGGAATTCCCAGATATGCTCAGAATTAGTCCAAAATGACAAAAAATACACCGAACCCACAGACATTGCCAACATCTTAGCTGACAGGTTCAGCACAAACTCCCCCCCCCCCCACCAAAAGGGCAAATATCTATCCCAGCAGAGTGCTGCCCCCCTGACATCTCAGATGCTCAGGTAAGAGCCGTCCTCACCAAAGCAAAAAACACAGCATCAATGGGACCAGACGGTGTCCTGGGCTGCGTCCTACATGAACTCCAAGAAGAGCTAAACCCAAACATAAAACTACTGTTTAATCTCAGCCTTACTACAGGATATGTACCCAAAGAGTGGCGTATAGCAACAGTGGGCCCTCTCCACAAAGGTGATACCTCAACGTATCCTGGAATCTATCACCCCCATAAGCCTGACTAGCTTGGTCTGCAAAGCTATGGAAAGGATCATCATGGACCTCATAAATAAAGATATTGGGGACCTACAGACACTGGATGCTACCCAGTTCAGCTTTGTTAAGGAAAGATCCTGCCTCTTAAACCTGGTCGATTTCTTTGAAACAGTCACCAAGGCCATTGACGAGGGGAAGGTGGTCCACACAGCCTACCTGGACCTCGCAAAAGCCTTCAATACAATACCCCACTCGGGCATTATAGATAAGCTCTCCAGCTTAAATATAAACCCCTATGTCACTAGATGGGTTGCAAACTGGCTCAAGGACAGAACCCACACGGTTAGAATTGCTGGAGCCATGTCAGACTCCAAACCAGTTAAAAGTGGCATCCCACAAGGCTCAGTCCTGGGACCTCTCTTGTTTGGTATATATTTCTCGGAAGTACAGGCAAACATGGAAGGAATGTGGCTGACCAAGTTTGCAGATGACTGCAAACTGGGTGCCATAATCGACTCTCCAGCCGACACAAGCATCCTCCAAAAGGGCCTCATAGAAACAGACAACTGGTGCCAGAGCCATGGCCTCAAGCTAAATGCCAAAAAGTGAATAGTCATCCCCTTGGCAAAAAGAAAGTGCCCACAAATTACTACATAGGTGGTAATCCATTATGTACAGAAGAAGTAATTAGGGACCTGAGGACCCAAGTTGATAGCAATCTCTCATTTGACAACCACGTGGCCGAAGTGGTTAGAAAAACATTTTATATAGCCCACCTACTCATGAAGGGATTCACATCTAGATCAGGGGAGGTCATCGTGCCTCTTTACTCATCCCTCATCAGGCCCATAATTGAGTATAATGCCCCTTTTGGGATGTACCTTACCAGACACCTGCAGCAACTGGAAAGACCCCAAAAGTACCTCACCAAGAGGATCAAAGGGCTCAAACAGATGCCATATGTTGCCTGGTTAAAGAAACTCCAGCTCTACTCAGTGGCATACCGCCTGCTCAGAGGCGATCTGTGCCTGATGTATAAAGCCATGTCAAACCCGGAATTAATGGACATGCTGCACCTCAGAAAATCCAAATCCCATCGAGCTACGCGCTCGAGAGACTTGAACCTCAGCACTGAAATAAATAGGACATGCTGGAGGGACAGATTCATAACCCAGAGGCTCCCTTCACTCTGGAATAAAATCCCAGTCCGGGTTAGGCAGAGTCCCTCATTGACTCTCTTCAAGAGTAATCTTGATGAGTGGATGGGAGATCGTAGGTTTACCCCGGGTATCACTTCTGTGTCACTGTTAGACAGAGGCACAGTATACTAACCTCGAAAAAGGGCATAGCAAAATTAATTTAAAATGGGTGGCGAAAGCCAAACACACTCTGGCTAGGCTTATAAATGCCCTAGGGAAGATAGCCTAGTATGAACCTATGAACCTAGTAATTAGTTCTTTTTCAAGACAATGCAAAATCCTCTAGCTGTAGACATTTATATTGTCTTGCTGCACTGAAACTGAGATAACACATTCGAAAAACAAGTTCAGCTTATTTACTTTTGAAGTTTTGCAACTTATGTCTGTATGTTTGAGGCTTCCAGCTTCTACAATGAATGCATACATTTTCACAGGTAATACTTTATATACATGTCTGTTCTTTGCCTGTACAGTACACCATGGCTACACTCCTGAAACTCAGTCATACCTCTCAACTTCTTAGAGCAAGACATCTGGACAAAGGCATAAATAAAGGGGAGAAAAGGCCAAAAAATAGTGATACTTTGTGACACTTTATAAATATTGCTCTTACACACTTAGTTGATAGAATACCAGGTTTTGCATTCGCATGAATTTTCAGAAGGATAAGACATCTAACATTCACATGTGTGCTATTATTTTATGACTTCAGTCTTTAATGCTTTGCCAGGGATTTGCCAGACAAAAGACAAATGTATGAGTAAATGATTAAATATGAGGCAAACATGCTGTCAGTCTGCAAAACTCTGGACAGTTGAGAGGTATAAGCTCAGTATATAATATACAGTTCAACACACATTTCTGCACCAGTTGTTTAATATCCACATAACATATGTAGGTGTCTTACATTTGTAAGACAAGCATATGTATCATATTAATATTCACACATTGCATGATTATTTACAACATCCCAGTTAGCTGAGCTGGCAGTGTCACAGTCAGTATTGTACAACAGACAATACAGTAATAGTCATATGTGAGCTGACCCTTGCTGGGGTGACTCAGGGGTCAGAGTTGTGATCTATGTCACTGCAGACATAGCCATCAAGGATGGCCATAGGTGCTGGAAAGCAGACTAACAGCAACATGTCAGTTCAGTAAGTGTTGTGACCTACTGTTTAAATTCCTGTTTCCCATGACTGCATCCCCCAATCTACATTCCATTACATGGTTAATTGTATGACATACCTGGTATAGAGCTGTACTCCTTTGTCAGAAGAAATCCACAAGTATTGTTGTAAAGAATCGCAGTCTGTCTTCATGAAGAAAGTGTCAGACCTGTTTAGCATAGGCGGCAGCTTGCCTTTTGTAGGTAATGCTCATGAACAGGTGATGGCCTGTGCACCAGGCTGTGTGTCCCACTTGCTAATTGCATCCAGAATAGCTGTGTTGCCTTTCCGTAAGCCAATGGCATGGCAACACAGTGCTATAATTAAGGCCTTCATGTGGGCCTTGCCCCTTATCCTGGCCTGTGAGGAGGACAATATCAAGGTGTGGGAGCTACAGCATTACAGAGGGAAGGTGGAAATACTGTCCACTGTTTGGATTGATGTGTTATGTCCACAGTTTTGCATGCTATGTCTGCATACTGCCCAACCTCTTAGCACAAGAAATACGGACAAAGCACGACAAAATGGTGGACAAAGGGCCAAAAATATGGACAGATTTTTAAATATTACTCTCATAAACTTAGAAATTTGCTAGAGTAACAGCATTTGTTTTGACATACATTTTCTGAGGGATTTGAAGTCTGAAACTGAAATGTATATCATTATTTAATAACTTCATTTTTCATATCATCCCAGTGATTCGGCAGAAAACCACAAATGTTATGAGGAACACGCCAAACATATGAGCCAAAAATCTGGACATTCTGTGGAAACCTGTACAGCTGACAGGTATGTATGTCTGGCCATTGTTAAGAAACGTTCAGATTCTGTAGCAGTGTACTGTGTAAACGTGTGTTTGGGTGAGTAAGGAGACAGGCAGATGTAAGCGTCATATATCCTTTTCTATCTGACTGTGCATGCTCCTGCAGTTGATGATGGTCTATCAGCTGTGCATGTTCGTAGGAGCAGACTGAGGCATGTCCCTTAAAACCTCAACATCCCCCCAAACCTTTTATGTTTAGCTGTTGTGTGGATGCTCCGGTCTAGGTGTTTGGGAACAATGTTATGTCTGTAGAATGTTGGACATACTGCTGCATGTGTATTAGGCCACAGCTGCTGCATTCTGGCCAGTAGTCAGACTAGGTCTTGTGAAGACATTGGAGGAGAGCAAGCTGTAACTGTCAGAGAGGGTGCAGTGTCAGCTGTTGTGTCACAGCATGGCCTGGTTAAGGGTACCCACAACAGTCCAGGTGAGACGTGCCTGTGGTGCATATGTTACGTAATAGTGCCATCCAGAGAGAGTTAGCCAACATTTAGTACACATATTCATAATTGTGAAATGTGTCCCACCCTGCAGAACTTCAACATGCTACTCTGGGTGGCAGTGACTGCGGTAGGAGCAACCAGTTTTTGCTGGACATTGCAGGGCTCCATTATTCCTATGTTGTATTGACATGCATGTAGTTGTCATGCCACATTCCAGGCTATGGGCAGGACTGTGGGTTTCTAGATGTGACAGATGCTAGAACTGTAACAGATGGAGCTACCAAGTCATTCTTATGGCTGGTTTATTTGTAAGACATATGTGCATACATGCAATATGTAACACAGGATTAGCATGGGCATGTGTGTTCTGATGGGTATGATGTGTGACACTGAGCTGTCTGTGATGCTTTTGTAACTGCAATCTGCACTGTATTGCCAGTATTTGAGCACACAGAGTAGGTTTTATGAGGACCCTGCCATAAATAGGGGGCACAGCTGTGGATATTCAGCAACAGTCTGTGCAGTTGTCAGCTGTACCAGATATTGTAGGCCTTCCATACATCCAGCAGCATTTATTTGTCTGTTTACTGGTTCTGGGTCTGCATCAGAGACCCAAGTACATTTGTGATGTGGGCCAGTATATATAGGAGTAGTGTGTGAATGGCACTCAGGATATGTTTGTAAAAATAGTTGTTGTACTTTACATGTCTGTTGGCTTACTTGTA
The DNA here is from genome assembly GCF_019279795.1 of Protopterus annectens. Classification (NCBI taxonomy): domain Eukaryota; kingdom Metazoa; phylum Chordata; order Ceratodontiformes; family Protopteridae; genus Protopterus; species Protopterus annectens. The sequence continues at coordinate 790,514,907 of NC_056734.1, forward strand.
TGTTGCTCTGACAGTAGTTCAAATGGGTCTAGGTGCACAATTTGTCACCAATATCTTTTTTCCCTAAAGTTACATCCCTGTAGTGCATGATATATTTACAAATGCAGGAGCAATTTCCCCAAGCTTATTTGGTGTAGTGGTGTGTTGTTGTGACTCTGGTTCATAAGGTCCTGTGTTCAAAACTTAGCAGCTTTGACTTTTTTTCCCTAATGTTACATGACTACAAAAGCATTACTAATTTGTACAGCTGATTTGGCATAGTGGCGTGTTGCTCTGAATCTAGTATACAGGGCCTTGGTTTCAAGACCTGGCAGTGATGACTTTTTTCCCCTAATGTTAAATGAATATAATGCATGATATATTTACAAAAGCAGTAGTGATTCTCACAGCTGATTTGGTGAAGTGTTATGTTGCTGTAACTCTAGTGCACAGGGTCCTGGGTTTAAAAACTGGCACCACTGGTTATTTTGTTGCTGGGCAGAACAGTGGCTGAATGAGATAGAATGATTAAAGCAGTTTTAAGTGAGTTTACAACATTTTGCGTGATGCTAAATGATGCCAAGAAACGCTCTGGTTCCCTTAGCTTTGATTAGCGGTACTTACTCTCACTTAAACTCACACTAATTCCAAAAAAATAAAACAAAATAGGGGTGACAGGAAAGTGGTGAAATAGGGGAAAACAGGGGGGAAACATTATGAAAGGCAGCTAGGGATGTGCAGAACGGGTGTAGGAAAGGACCATAGCTCTTCATTTCTTGTGCAGCAACAGCTGTGTATGATGTGGACAATTTGGAATTTAGAGCCTCACACCCCACAGGGAGGGATGTGGGTGACATATGCTTATTTAGCTATTCAAGGGTAAATTGATTAACAGCAGTGTACATGGGGGTGAAATGGAGAGCTATATATGGGACCTGGTTTTTTTAGGGGGATAGACGCCCCGCTTTTTTTAAGGTGAGAGTGGTATGTAGGGGAAGGGTTGTATGTAAGTTTGGGGAGGTAAGTTGCGTAAAAGAGGTTGCTTTTGCAAACATACAAGACAGACAAGACAGCAGACAGGGGTGGTGTATGACACATGAGGGGGGTAAACACCTTGGACAGGGAGGGTGGTTGGGAATCAGAAGGCCACGTGTCCCCAGATGGAAACAATGAGACTGAGGTCCCCACCCATGGGCAGTCAACACTGCCGCTTCACAGCCCCAAAGTTGGGTGTGCTGGGGGCTGGACGATGGGGCCAGCCTGCCCCTTGAGGTGTGCCAGTCTGCCCTCAATCTGGTGCAGCCGGTCATCCAAATCATGCTGGATGACTCTCCCCACCATAGCTCTGAACTATTGTCAGGTGATAGGGTCCTCTTGGTGCCTGCACCTGGCGGGGACAGGCCCCATCCCCTGATGCAGTTCCATCTGAGGGCAGTGCAGGACCAGCAGAAGAGGCAGGTCAAGGTTGGGTCCCAGACATGGTGGGACCTGGTGCCATCATCAGGTGAGGCAGGATAGGTGGATCTGCTGGGATCTGCCTACCCAAACATGCTATGGTGTTGAGGTTTTTCAAAGTGTATTGGTTAGTCATGAATAAAACATTTCAGCATTAGTTATAACAGCATGCATGAGTGTTCCAATTAACACAGAACAATAGAATTGGAAATATTGCATGGCAAACAACACATGCATAAATGGAATAACAGTCATTATTGTAAGAAATAGTTATGGCAACAGGCCACCAACATTGGAATTTGAACAAGGTATGTTAGTACAACCATTTACATATATGAACAATAATAGAACACAAGTCCCAATATTAGGTTTTGAGAACAACATACCCATAGTATATGAATAATTATCATTGATGCAGATAAGGGGTTGTGGGACAGAAAAACAGTCCATTACCAACAGTATAGACTATATTTTTCACAGCAGTACTGATCAATACTCTACAGGTCTAACCTCACTCTACATCTACCTGAGACCTATAGCTACTGTAGCATGTACATACCTGTTAATCTGTTGACCTGGAATGCTGTGGGGCAAGCTGTGACAACTCTAGGTACATGAATAGAGGGGACTTGTACATGTCAGGGTTACATATATGACTAACAAGGTGTACCCTGCACTGATGTTGTGAGTGTGCGAATGACATATACTTGTACTGCATTTATATCTATATGCAAGGTTATTGGCAACAGTGATCACTAGCTGTGACAGCATGACACCTGAGAGACATGTATTTGGAAGAGTGCATGGTGTATATAGCTATCCTGCTGTCATTTGTAGGCATGATGCTGGACACTGGAACATTTCTACACAGTTTATTATTATACCCTTCATACAGCTAATGCAACAATTTATTTTCCTATGAGCCCTGTGGAGAAAATATCTGTTAACAGTTTCTACAAATATTCAGGATTAGTTATGTGTCACCATGAACACGTCTTCATACCAGTCCCTGGATTCAAACCATTGTCTGTGTGTACAAAAATTAACATCTATCCATTTCTCATCACACTGAGCTACTGGGGCACTGCTGCCTGATGTTTTACTGATTTGTGCCTAAAACTCACTTAGTTACACAGTCTAATCTTGCAATATAGGTGGAGTGTCACAGAAGACTGTAGTGACAATTGAACATACATACATGAGATTCATGCATGATAGATAGTGAACTGTGTATTGATTCTTTGAATGCAGGTGTACACATTTAACCCCTAGTGGATGTGAATATGTGTGATCTGCACATACCATAGCAGGGTGCTGGGCTGCATCCATGACCCATATACATTTGCACATCATATATTTGCAGTCTCCACCTGTTACAGTCTCATACTTGCTTGCATCAGAATACCTACATTCAGGAATACATGTAGCTGAAATGCAAAGGTTAACACAAGACAATGCCACAGGGAACACACTATAATACATTAGTTACACATTACTATTCAAGGTTCAGAACTTAGTCCAGAACATATATCAGTTGTCCTTGTATCTTGTTTTACAGCTCCACATGTACAGTTTGGCATAATAGCTGCTTAGCAGACAGACCTCATTGACTTTATGCTCTCATAGCCACACTTGCCATGTGGCACCTGTACACTTGTATTTCTTCAACAACAGACCAGATTAAACACACTAGTTTGTGGGAATAAGTTTTATTTAGGGTGACATGACACAGTGGTTTATTACATTAAAAATTCTAAATTCAGTTGCACTGCATATCCTGTAGATAATGAATGTATGTTAGTTATTACTTTCAGTGTAGCAAGCACAGTATACTTTATTGACAGATTCATGCCTACACAGTATTACTACAGTATTGGCTTCCTTTCATCAATAGTAAGTTGTTTGCTGCCTTCATCTGTATTGCACAGTACCTGGCATTAGTCACTTATATCAATGTTAGTCTAACAAAACATTTTCAGTACACTCAGAACATATTATACCTAATGGAAGTAAGCAATTACACTTTCTTATTTACTGCACTATATATATATATATATATATATATATATATATATATATATATATATGGCAAGTTATATCTGTACTCACCACACTATTGGCACAGCCTCGCTAGTCATCCACCATCAGCCTCAATGTTACAAGCCCTCTCCTCTGCAGTTGTGGGGGGAAAACACACCATTATTCATACCTGTCTATCAGATACTCATACTAAAATTTTATATAGCAACACTTGATATACTTACAAACTTCTGGGGAATTCTGATTCCAAGCATCTTGGATCCATTGGGCCAAGAGCACCCCCTTCCTCTGTTTTAGGTCATCATAATTGTGATGGACCTGCTCACCAGTGCGGGGAAGCCAGTGGCATTGGTGAGCTCACATGCCAGACAGTCGCAGACTTCAGACTTGTATTGTGAGCCCTGTTACTGGCCCTGCAGCTGTCTGTCATCATGGTTCTTTTCCAATATGCCCCAGCACTGCACCCAAGTGTGCTTCTTCACCAGTACCTGCCATAGTTCCTACAGGGATAAAACTCTAACAGGTTACACCTGTATTCCCCCATGTGTGGTTTAAATAAGACCATATTCCTATCCTTTGCAATCATTGGACCATTTTCAAAAATGCTAAGCACAGCTCAGCAGAGTGCAAACCCGCTAAGCTAAGTTGAGCAGTGCTTAAAGTGACAAATGCTGAGCAGTACTTAGCAGTGCACAAATCCACTTAGCTGAGCTGAATACTCCTTAGAATGGGACTTCTTAGCAATGTTCTAACAAGCTAAGCATTGTTAAGTAGTTCTCAGACAGATCCTGTTTAAGCATTGCTTAGCTTGGCTTAGCAGTGCTTACCAATGCTGAGCTGACGGCAAACAGCATTTTACTTTAAAAATAAATTAGAATTGGATATTAATTACTCATTAGTGATACATTATTTTTAAGTGTATGTATTTTACTTTGCATGACCTCCCCCTATGTGCTTTCATTACATTACCTTGGGGTGTGACTGTACTGTATCGGACAGTTGAGTTTAAATGGGGATTTTCACCTAATATCTCCACTGACAATGGGATTCTGGACCAGCTACACTACCCTAGTTAACAAATATCAATTACTGCATCAATAAATAAATAAAAAATAATATATAAAGGCTTTCCCATGTAAAAGCTAAAGGGCCTGTCTTGGTATTTGAACTGTGCATCCACTGCACACAAAGCCATGACTCGAACCACTCAGTTAACCCAGGTGTGAAGATTTCAGCTATACATTTCTATATAGCTTTTAATTATGTTTAACTCACTACATCCGAGTGATGCCTCCAAGTGCATCTGCAGTTAACTTTTACTGACTTCTCTAGGCATCATATATTGCTTGTTCATATTTGCATCAATAATTTCAAAACCATGCTACGCACAATGTTTTAAAAGATTTAATCTTAAAGCTTACACAGTAGCAAACTCAACTATATTAATATTTGACCACTGTCAATTGCAGGTAAATAGATATTAACTGTTGTTTTTGTGATATTAATTTATACAGATATCGTTTTCATTTTTTTTCTAAATATCTCAACAACCAGGTAACACAGACAAAGCTCCTTAGCCTCAAATGACAGCTCTCAGCTAGATGAATAAAATGCTGCTGACAGTACATGTGTAACTTGAGTGGTTCCTAAGAGGGAAGCTTTCTAGCCTATCAGTGGGAGTGGTAAGCACTAGGTAGCCTATTTACCACAAGGGGAATGTTTTTTGGCCCAGATTTGTAGTTTATTGGCCTTTTGGGCAGTTTTTTCCATCTCTGTTAACTTTCTGGCTTAAAAGCCTGTGTTTACGCTTGTTTCCCCCTTTCCTGTAACTAGTCTAGTCTAGATAAAAATTTGCTGTGTCCAAGACTGTAAGCTTCTGAGCCCTCCAAGCCTTTCTGTCTTGGAAAGAAGCTTTCTAGCTTATCAGTGGGAGTGGTAAGCACTAGGTAGCCTATCTACCACAAGAGGAGTGGTTCCTGGCCCAGAAATTGTAGTTTATTGGCCGTTTGGGCAGTTTTTCCATCTCTCTCAAGTTTCTGGTTTAAAAGCCTACATTTGCTCTTCTTTCCCACCTTTTCTGTAACTAGTCTAGTCCAGATACTGACTTGCAGTATCCAGGACTGTTTGTAAGCTTCTGAGCAGTGCTAGAGTCTGTGCTCCAATTTTTTCCTTATATCTACTAGTTCTCTCCTCTCCTGCACTTATACTAGCTTATTAGTTTAGCGCTTTACCAGACTTCTTTTAGCAATTATTGTAGCACACAAGTGCTACCAGCACTAAAAGTTCTGCAAGGAAACAGATCTAGTACTTATTATCAATGCCCATCCTTCCAGGCATGTCTAAAGGTCAGTTCCCTGTGCTTTCTCCTATTAACCTGGTGAACTTGGGCATCCTGAGGCAATGTAGCAACTGCCTCATGTACACCGACAACCCTCTCCTCTTACCTTCCAACACTCAGACTTGCGAGTGATGTACTTATATATCCAAATTGGAAGCCATGATCTCTCCAGCCAAGACCAGAATAGCTGGTCAAGAAGAGAAGGTCATCACTTGCACCACACCACATGGAACACATAGCCATTCAGAGCATACACCAACACTGCCTTCACATAAAAACATAAACCATACACCCACCTTCACTGAGGCTTTCAATAAAACTCTAGCCAAGCAGCAGAGACCTCCAAGGCAGAAACGTACTCAACCACCACAACACAACACTAATCGCAAGACACATAACTCTCTTAAACAGAGAGTCATTCAACCAAAACCCCTAAGGCAAAACAGCATGCCCAACAAACTAGTCATAGGTGATTCGATAGTGAGGCACACTAATGTCCCACTCACTAGGTTGAATAAGGAGAAAGTAACAGTCAGCTGCCTGTCAGGTGCCAGGATCCAACACAATAACGCATGTACTCAGGTCGCTCAACAACAGGTACAAATATGACTCTGTCATTGTACGTGTGGGTGTGAATGACCCGAGACATAACTCTCTGAACTACATGACAAGAGACATGGAGGAGCTCTTGGATTATGTAGCCCAGGTGGGTATGACCCTAGCCCTGAGCAGCATCCTACCATCACCCAGAATGATACCACAGTACAAGCAGAAAATGATTGATTTCAACAATTGGCTAAGTTTCTGGTGTCATTCTAAGGAGATCCAGCATCTGTCTGCCTGGGAAGACATGATTGACAGACCTCAATGATTTGCCAGAGGTGGCCTGCATATGTCACCCCTTGGCTTCCGGATACTGGCCAAGACTCTTGCCACCCCTATAGTCCCTTTTTTAGGTGGTGTTCCAAAGACCAAATTACCACCATAACAGCTACAAACAAATGCAATCTGAGGGTCATGTTGCTCAATGCTAGAAGTCTAAATCTCAAAATGCCCTCACTCGAGGCACTCCTTAAAATGGAGAACATCGACATTTGTGCTGTAACAGAGACCTGGTTCAAGGCAGCAGAAAGCACCCCTGCACTACCAGGCTGTAATTCATTCCACACCTTTCGGCCCCAAAACTTGGACCGAAGCTCCAAAGGCAGTGGTGTTTCCATATTCATAAAGGATACGCACACCTTCAGACTGGTAGCTCAGCATAATGCATCACAGCTACTTCAGGTGCAGCTAACATTGGGTAAGACAGCAATTTAGATTGTAGACTGCTATAGGTCCTCAACCATGTCCCAAGATTTGCACTCTACATTCCTAAGTACCCTGGAGAATATTAAAGTCCAACCTAACACTCTCTTACCAGGCAACTTCAACTAACCCTCCATTAACTGGGTAAACTACTCATGTACCAATATACTTGCCCACCATTTCCTGGAGTTCATCAATTTCAATGCCCTGGACCAACTCATTCTTACCCCCCACCAGAGGTAGCAGCATCCTTGACCTGGTCATTACTAACATGGGCGACCATTTCTCTACACAAATAGTCAGCTCTTCCCTGGCTATATCCGAACACAAACTAATCACCTTGGAATCCACATCCCTCCAACCGCCCAGCAAAGGTAACCACCATGAAAAACTTCTCCAAGACTAACTTCACGGCACCCATGCAAATGGAAAATAGTTGCTTGACCACAGAATCATGCGCCAATGCACTGTATGAACACGTACACAAATGCATGGATCTCGCCATACCCAATAGAACCAAGACACTCTCCTCCAAAAAAAGGAAGCCAATCTGGTGGTCCCCTGCCATATATAACAGAAGAAAGAAACTGATGCAGAATAATTTGAAGTCCCAAGACTGGAAAAAATCCTTATCTGCCTCAACAAAAAGTTGAGATCCCTCATTAAATCCTCTAAAGCTAGGTATGAAAACAGAATTGCAGAAGATAGTAAACACAACAACAAGGCCTTCTATAGTTATGTAAAGAATCTCCACAACAATACCCAGATTTGCTCTGAGCTACTGCACAATGGTACCTCCTATATCGAGCCAACAGATATTGCCAGTATACTGGCCAACAGATTCAGTGCCAACTTTACCCCTCCACCCAAGGACCAATCACAATACCAGTAGATTGCCAGGCACTCAGTATTACTGCTGCACAGGTTAAAACAGCACTGTCCAAGGCCAAGAATACAGCTTCTATGGGACCTGACAATATCCCTGGTCGTGTTCTACATGAACTACAGAATGAACTGGCACTTCACCTGTGTGCCCTGTTCAATCACAGCCTCACCTCAGGCATTGTCCTTGCTGAATGGTGCACTGCTGCAGTGATCCCACTCCACAAAAGAGGAGCGACTACAAACCCTGGGAAATATCGCTCCATTAGCCTGATGAGTCTGATATGCAAAACTATGGAAGGCATCATCATGGACCTAACCCTGGATCCCACACAGTTTGGTTTTGTGAAGGGTAGATCATGCTTGCTCAACTTGGTCAACTTCTTTAAGTCAGTCACCAGAGCTGTGAATGAAGGCAAGGTGGATCATACAGCCTACCTTGATCTGGCCAAGGCTTTTGATACCATTCCCACTCAGGTATCATAGAAAAACTCACTAAGCTTAGTATCAACCCCTATATCACCAGGTGGGTTGCAAACTGGCTCACAGATAGAACCCACAGTGTGAAAGTAGCTGACTCCAAGTCAGACTGCCAATTACTCATGAGTGGAGTCCCACAGGATTTGGTCTTGGGTCCTCTCCTGTTTAGTATGTACTTCTCTGAAGTTCAGGCCAACATGAAGGGACTCTGGTTGACAAAGTTTGCAGACACTTGCAAGTTGGGAGCTATTGTTAACTCCACAAGTGATGTTGACATCCTACAGAATGGCCTCACTGTGACCAACGACTGGTATCAGAACCATGGCATTAAGCTCAATGCCCAAAAAAGTTTCATCATCCCATTTGGGAAAAACCCAGTTCCCATGAATTACCACATTGATGGTAGTCTACTGAACATAGAAGGTGTTATAAGAGATCTGGGAACACAGGTTGACAGCAGCTTCTCTTTTGATCACCACATTGCCACTGTGGTCAGAAAGTCCTTCTATGTGGCAAATCTCATTACTAAGGGTTTTGCATCCAAGAAGAAAGAGGTCATTGTGTCCCTCTACTCTTCCCTCATTAGGTCATTCATCGAGTACTATGCCTCATTTGGCATGTACCTCACTAGACACCTGCAACAACTAGAGAGGCTGCAAAGGGATCCTAGGCCTTAAACACTTGTCCTATATGGACATACTCAAAAACTCCAACTATTCTGTCTCATATTGCCTACTTAGAGGTGATCTCTCTTGATTTACAAACCCATGTCTGACCCAGCTCTGTTAGAAATGCTACATCTAAAGAAATCCCAATCCCTCGGCACCACATGCTCCAGAGACCTCAACCTCATTACCAAAATTGACAGAACATGCTGGAGGGACAGGTTCATAACCCAGAGACTGCCCATGCTATGGAACAGACTTCCCATACATGTCGAGCAGAGCACCTCACTGACCCTCTTCAACAGAAATCTTGATGAGTGGATGGGAAACAGAAAATTCACCTTAGGGATTAACTCCAGTGGCTCTACTCGACAGAGGCACTGGGAACTAAGGTCGTGTGGCACTATGCCAGGGTAATCCTATGGCTAGGCTTGTAGAGGCCCCAGAGCCATTAGCCTAGTACACACCTATGAACCTAAATCACTGGTGAAATCATTGCAGATTGCAGTTAGAAAATAACGACAGGCATTTGAGTTCCGAGGGACATACTTTTCAGAAAATCCATGTCAATGCAAAACCTGTCATTCTATTAACTTTTGAGGTTTGTAAGAGCAATATTTAAAAACTGTCCTTATTTCTGGGCTTTTGTCCCACTTTTACTAATGGATTTCTCCAGACCTTTTTCTCTAAGAAGTTGAGTGGTATGTGTTCGAGGACACTTTTTTATTGTAGAGTGCCGTATAGCACTTTCACAATGCAGAGGGTGTGTTACAGTACCTGTCACACACCCTCTGAATAAAATTCACTTCCCATTCATCATTTCCATGTCCGTGGACACTTTTTCTATTGTAATGTGCCGTACGGCACTTTGACAGTGCAGGGGGCATGTTACAGATCTGTGAGCACTACTATAACATGCCGCCTGCACTGATTCAGTATCCATGTACACAGCTCCATCTCAGTAGTGTGCCTTCATTAATATGTAAGGCATGCTGCCAAGAGAGAGATGCGGACACAGACACCATTCACTATATGTAGGAATAACGCTATTCCTACATGAAGTTTTTTAAATCCGGGGGGGTTGATTATGTTTATAAAATGCTCTTTCATTATACACTATATAGGAACCTATAATGATACTGCTCTGCTTCAGTAGGAATATCTGTATACCACTGAGAAGTACGTAATGGACCTTTATGATAGGATAAAACTCAAAGAGGCTTATATAAGGACAAGGTAGATGATCGAGAAAATAGGTTGAGAGCAAAACATTTGATGATCTAAAAAATAGGTTGACAACAAAAAATTCAAAATAATTAGAGCACTAGAAATAATTGCCAATGTGGAGTTAAAGACATCACCTCTCACACTTCTTCACCAACATTTATAAAATGTATCATGCTGTTCGGTGTATGTTAGACTCCACTTACTGAAAAATGTCCTAATAGTCATGGCCTCCTATGGCCCAAAGGAGTGGCAAGCTCACAATGGTAAACTCAGAAAGAAGTTCCCTGGAATATGCATACTTTGCATTTTATTTCTTTACATTTCATTGATGAAATGCTGTAAAGGAACAGAAACAACTCAGAACCACTAAACAGTTAGTGGCCTGCAGCTTCAGTAGCAGTATTTATCCATTAAGCTGTTTAATTGTCTGGAAAAAGGACCAACAATGGACATTAATGCAATGACGAAAGCCTGGAAATTTCATTGAGGGAGCACCACAGTCTTTTTATATACAATTGATGCAAAGGAAATTGAATGGGAGGCAAATAAAACAAGGACAGCACATGCTAATCATGGTGCACCAAGGAGATCAAGAAAACTTAAAGAAGAACTACAAATCATGGAGGTGAGGGAGACAATAAATGTCAGTTGATGACTAGGATGTATCTACTGAAGCACTCTCTAGAATAAACTTTTCACTGGATGGACCTAAAAATACTTAGGCAGAGAGGAACTAAGGTTACTTCAGAAAAGAAAAAAAATACACTGAAGATGCAGTAACAAAGGTATCAGGAAATAATATCTTAGCTAAAGACTGATACTTGGGCAATCCAGGGGAGGCCCCAACCTTATCAACAAGTACTGCTGTTGTACTAAGGGGATCAAGTAACTAGATCACACTATCCCCCCTCTTAACAGTAAATACAAACTGACATTTTAATTAGTACATAGTTACGCTCATGCTGTATTCTTGTGGCTGTACTGTTCAATACTTGTATGGATATTGAATTTATCATTTATTTATTTTGCCATCCATCATGCAAATGACGTTTCTTCACTTCCCATCATTGTACGAGGGATGCAAACAGATATTTATTTTGGACCAATTCAGTGAATTGTCTCTGGTGTCCTGGAATGAGACGTATGACTAATGAAGGGAAGGGTAGTGCTCCTTTGAGAGTACAAAGGTGGCATGAGGAGGAGGAGACCAAGATCTTTCTGCATCTCCTCAGTAACCATTACTGCCTCACATTCCTGCAGGGGATTATACTGGGTCTCTGTCCAAGGAATAATGTGACCAAGGCTATCACCTGTGCTACTGGCATTCCATATGTGCAGGAGCAGCACTGTCTCCATTATAGTGACATTAAATGCCAAAAGCCTGACCTCTTTGGCTTATTGGAGGATGGAATTTGGGCCTGATCTCCACCTACATACTGTGAGTGCGATATAAATCACCCATCCAAACAACCTAATGCATGGTACCATGCACATTTATAGTAATATAGCTGTCTTATCTGTCTTTACAGGTCCAGAAGAGATTGAAAGGAATCAGGAAATGCATAAGGAGCAAATGGAGCACCAACGAGAGTGCCGGGTTACATATGGCTTGTGCTTGGACATGTATATTTCAATAGTTACATTTACTGAATCAAATACAGGTAGACTAAATCAAAACAGCAGGACAACATTTGCCATTAATGGCATTTTGTGCAGTGAGTACAATGACTGTTCAGATACAAGTAATGTAAATTCTGCATGTCACCATTTTTATAAAAGGAGACATGGCTCATCATGTTTAGTGCCAAGTGCACTACAGTTGACTATGATGGTTATTGGTTCAATGTCCAGCAACATGTGATGCATAAGATTGCTGTTTTTATTTAAGATGTTATTACATCATAGTAGTTAAAGTAATGCAATAATTAAAAACATAGTTGCAATGTTCAGATACAAGTGCATGTCCTAAAATAAATTTATTTTGGTTCAGTAAAATTCATACTTACTTAAATACACTGAAATGACATTTTTATTATTGATGTATTTCTCTTCCTCCCCCCTTTTATTTATTTATTTTTCTCATTTCTGTTACTATTATAAGCAGCAGCAGAGAGACCTGGACCACAGGTGGCAGCAGTCATCCACTACCTCTGTCTGAAAAGGCACTGCCTCATATGGACCACATGCTGTCAGAGTTGCCTCTACACCTCATACTCCAAATGTACCACCTTTGACAGGGGCATCTGTCTCAGGCAACAGTATAATGGTACCTAACAGGAGCAGGGCCACTGGAGTTGGTGATTTTGTCTTTTGTCAGGAACTGAAAGACCTTGTGGGGGAGACTGTAAACAGGAAGTTTGATGCTGCATCAGCTGTATCGAAACTATCCTCCACCATATCACTGATGTGCTCCCCTGCCCAGCTCTGTATGCAGTTAATGAGGTAGGACCCATTGGTGACATTTCCCAGGGTGTGATTAATTTCTCACTTTTTTCAAAATTGGTGGGCTATGCATCTCAGAATACCACATCTTATCCCCAAACATGGTGTTCCTCCCTTTTATGTCTCCCACCAACCCTGATAGGTTATTTAATCCACCATTTACAAAAAGAGAAATCCATGGTATCCCTCGAAGTCTCAGAAAAACCAGCATGCAAAACAAACCAAGAAGAAAGTTCACAGTGTGGAGGGTGTGATATTCACTTCCTAAATTATGTTATGCACTTAGTTCACTTAATAAAAATCGAACTGTAAAATATAACTATAAAATACCCGCTCTAAAATAATCAAATAGAAAATAGTAGGTAGTCTACAGCTGAGCTAAAAATGGAATATCCTTTACCGAAACACACAAACAAGTGATCCTATTTGTGTATAATGAAAACCATCAAAAACATTCCTTGTATATAATCAGGTTGCTTGGAGCAAGGAAGTAGTTACAGGGGATAGTCTGTTAAGAGCAATAAAAGCATTAAAATCATTCCTTTAGCCAAGTCACCCTTCCTCCTTAACACCATAGTGTAATCAGAGCCTGTGCTAACTAAACCTGAGACTAGAAAGCTAGAGACAAACTAAAATCTCATTTGTATAGGCTAACTAATTAATAAAAACGTTATTAATTAAGAAACCAGACTAACTAAAAAATGGCTGACTCACTAACAAAAAGCTCAACCAGTAGACATTTACCAAAATAAATAATAAAAATATGCGACTTTTAACAAAAATCTTTTTCGTATAAAATAAATACTTCACCAGGTTTGCGTGTCAAAAACAAAACATAATATGAATGAACATGTGTATAGATATACAACTGAAAAGCTAAGTACTATGAAAAAACATAAAAATAATTGCTAAGCTGGAAATACAGTGATAAACATTAAAAATAAAGCACTAAGGCCTTGGAGATCTGTTAAAGTGTGGCATTTAAATAAGCAAATAATTAGTCTGAGAGTGCAAGACTGCACTCAAGAGTAATTGCAACCTTTAAAACAAAACAAAACAAAAAAAAAAAAAAACAAACAAACAAACAAAAAAAAAAAAACTCCATGCACTTTGTGTACACTATCGGGCTTTTACTGCCTAAAAGGAAAAAAATGTAACAAAAGTGTTCATTTTAAAATCTAATGTGGAGCCACCAAAATGATTAATGTATACATGAGCCACATAAAGTATGTCCTTCATAACACTGTAAGTTAGTGATAAAATAAGGAAACAGTATTTGATATTTGTTTTTAAACACAATATAAGCAAGTAATATCAGCATTAATCAGTTCTGTGTCAGTCTTTTAAACAGTGGGGCAGTTTTATGAGATCTAGTATGCTTTCTATGGAACAATAATAATTAAGCCCTGGTTTTCTAAAAGCATTCTGTTTCAGCTGCCACAGTATTTCACATTTTTCTGAAAGATTAGGGATGCATCTTTCCAGTTCCAAAGGTTCCTCATGGTCAATAATTTGAAATTTAAAGCCAGCGTGTCTTTTGTGTAGCTGCAGGTGCCAAGCAATGTGTTATTCTTTCAGAAAGATGGCCAGAAATCCTTCTTTTAAGTCTGTTGAGCATTTTTCCCACATAAAATGTTTCACAGTCATTGCAGCTAGCCCTGTAAACCAATTGCACTGAGGTACAGTCACCTCCTGCATTGATTTTATAATTTTCTTTAAATACAGGCAGAGAAACATGTCTCCCTCTTTATGTGCTAACAAAAGACACAGTTGGCTCCACACTTATTGGTAAATGTATCCTGTGGTCTGGGCCTACCTATAACCCAACTCCTGATGTTCCTGGCTTTGCTGTACACAAAGGAGGGAGCTTCAATAAGGATGTCCATTAAATATGAACTTTCAGTAATTATGGCCCAGTTCTCTCTAATAACATTAATGATGCTGTAATAGTCAACCGTAAAAGTGAAGCTACAACTTTCTTTAGATTTGTTGTCCATAGATTTCTTTAACACCCTCCTATAAGGCCTGTTAAGTGCTGGTGCAGTTGTACTTTTTAGTTCAATTATAGGTTCTAAAATGGTTCTTAACATATTGCTTTCATATCCACTCACCAAAAATCATTTTCATGTTCTTATGGAAGGGTTTCTTTTTTGTGGTGATCATAGCCAACCTATAGCCCTGGGACTTAACAACGTTATATTTCATCCTGGTAGGATGGAGACTTTTTTTATGTAGCAGGAGGTTTACTCTGGTAGGTTTTCCATAAAGATCTGTGCCAATTTTACCTTGCTCCAAGTCTTTAGTAATCTGCATATCTAAGAAGACTGCTGAGGTGAGGCTGTGGGAAGAGGTGAAATGCAGGAAGCTGGTAGCTTGATTCAGATAGCTGATAAAGTCTTCTAATTTAGCACTGTCTCCTAGCCACACAATAAAAATATTGTTAGTAAAGTGCAGATACACCATGATATGTTGCATGTATTCTCTATTGTTATAAACATAATCCTCCTCCCACTTGCCTAGGGCTATGTTGGCAATGCTAGAGGCCATGGCTGACGCTATGGTTATACCAGCCTTTTGTTTATAGTAATTTCCATTAAAAATAAAGGAATTGTATCTAAGCACAATATCTAAAAGTTTACCTGTTCTTTCATGTTGTGCTGGAGTGCCATTGTTGTTTTCCTGTAGGACTCAATCACTGTTTCAATACGTAATAATTATGTGGAAGTACGGTATACAATGATTTGACAACTATTGTTAATAAAATACTGTCAGCATCAACTGTAACATTTTTTATTTTCCTTAAAAAATCATTAGAGTCTTTTGTGTGTGAGATATTCTTCTCAGCCAGAGGTTATAACAAAAAATCCAGGTAAATGGCAGTAGTTTCAGTCAGGGTCCCCCCCACTTGCAACCACTGTCCTGTAAGGAGGGCTTTCTCTACTTTTATATGGCTTATGGATTCTAAAGAATTTAGGCAAGCATGGGGAAAGTGTCTGTAAATAGTTAAACAAGTTATCTGTTAAAAAAACATCATAACGTGCAGTCAAGGCTGTGTACCAGATTTTGTATGACGCCTTAATCTCTTCTAAAGTTAAGGACTCATAATAGTTTGTGTCACTCAGCATTTATTCTATCCTCTGGTTATAGTTGCTAGTATCAGTAATAACAATATCTCCTCCCTTTTCAGCCTTCATAACCCATCAAGACTTATCTTTGCCTAGCTCTAATAATGCTTTTTTTCTCTCCATTGTTAAGGCTGTAGAATTTTCTCCTTGCTCATTTTTGCAGTAGTTTCCCAATGTCCTTTTCACATTTGACTTCAAAAGCTGCTAAAGTTTGGTGTAAGGGAGGGCAGTAATTACTAGGTCTTTTTATTGTTTCTTCAATAGTTTTCTTTTCTCAGTGGTATTAGATGCCATGGTAAAGAACTTTCAGATTCAATTTTCTGACACAGGATTTTAAATCAACCAGTACCTGTGCTGTGTCAGACCTGCAGTGGGGAACAAAAGTTAATCCCTTTGAAAGCACACTAATCTAAATGTCAGTAAGTTCTTCTTTGGAATTATTCCCAGTAATGGGGTAAGTTAATAATGTGTTTTGTTTCTCTGTCTGGTTCTAGGTCCTGCAGTGAAGTTGGGCTCCCCTGAGTATTTCATTTCCCTCACTCCTGTCCACTGTTTGGTTATCCGGCCTTCTGCAGGGGTCTGACTGGTATTGGGGATCATTGAAAACTCCTCTTGTGCCCTCTGGAGTCTAAGGAGATTGTAGTAGTAATCTTGCTGTTGAATCTGGTAATTTTGTCCTCTCAGCCTCTGATGTTTTGCCTGATAATGATATTGATACCGGTCCTGTTGTTGGTGTCGTGGTTAATGTCTGTAATGTCCCTCTTGGTAGTGTGGGTCCCGGCATTCCAGATGCTGCTCTTGGTAGCTGTGCTGTCTGTGGTCTTGGTTGTCCTGTCAGTTCTGGATCTGGTGTTTGTTCTGGTTGTGGTTCCTACAATATATCTCTCTGATGTTTCTGGTCCATTCTGGTTTTCTGGGCCTGGTTCTGATCTAGATACTCCTGCCGCTCATTGGACCTCCGAGGTATGCTAGCAGACAAAGGTATCTGTGAAGATACCACTTACCACTGTCTTCCCTCCGTTTGTCTGATGTCTCCTATACCAGTGTATTCTCTCCCCATCAGTGTATTACCCAACACTGTCTATCTTTTGTTGCTACCTAACATCTCACTCTTAACTACCTGAAGCATCCCTGATTTTCTTCTCAACTTTCCTACCTCTCGGAAGAAAAATGCACTTGCCCACTTTGCTAAGTGTGTACATTACCCAGTTGATTTGGCCCAGTTGGTTAGAAAACATGGTGTTATTGTGACAAAATATTTATGCTGCATTTATCCAGCCATTATTATATGCCTCACCATTATTACCTTGAGAGGAAGTAGGTAGAATATGGTCCTATCCCATCTCCATACCTGTCACTCCTAAAGTGCTCACTTAATATTTTATCCCTTTTGCTTCCCATTTTCATCTCTGCCTTAGCCTTCCATTTCCAACCTTTAGTCTGTCCAAAAATAGATTAACACACCACACACATGGAAATAAATGGCATATAAGCAAAACAAGCTATTTCTGTACCCATCCATTGTGCAACACTTTTCATAAAGTAGCATTGCCTACTGCTGGTTGTCTTATGGCAAAAAAAAGATCCCTGTGTATGCACTAAGTCTGTGTCATCATTCATGCACCTGAGCTTAACCCGATTGCATGTCAGCATGTGATGCTAGCATAATTAAAATAAGTTGACTATGTATAAATCTTTCATGGCTCAACATATTAATCATATTGGTGATATGAGAAATCCATTCCAGTACACTCAGTGCAGTGTTCTATTCCACTTAGGGTCAGATGTTGCCTCACCAGTTTTCTTTTATTCCTGCAAACGTCTCCCATTCAACATGAACATTTAATTATATTTGCTGAGCAATATCAAGAACTAAAATATTGACATAATTTGCCTTTTTGCAGTGCTATCAGTCTGCAGATGGTATGCATTTGATATGCCTCACTGACTAGCCATACAGACATTCTTACATGCAATTCTGGATACTACAATGATATGTAGAAAATCAACATTAGAAGCGGGAGTTACAATGCATTGTGTTATGTATGTTCCAGACCTCAACACCATCCTACTCAATCCCGATGTCATCACCTTTGTGACTTCCTTTTTTGAGCATTCCCTTCACCTGTGATTTGTCATGCACATGAATTATAAGTCCCTGTGTAGTTTCACATTATCTAGCATTGATCTGTAACATACCACTCACTCAAGCATGGCATCCCTTCAATTATTGTATACCTTTCATCATTCTTAGACACATATATATTGTGCCCTACCTTGACATTTCATTTTAGTTAACACTTTTATCACTTCACAAATGCACAAAGAGTTGCCACACAGATATGAATTGCTTTTTCTATGTTTACATTTGTAAGATGGTTGGCAGAGAGTGACTTCGCCGCCCATAATTAAGAGAATGGTAAGTGACAGTCATCATCCTTTGGCAAAAACTGTGGAAAGTCCTTTAGCCACACTAATGATTTCCTGACCATCCTATGAGTGAGTTTACTTTTGAGGCATAACAGAAAGCAATAATGATATGAGCATAAGTTAACAATATTAGGGTAAGTGTATCAGGTTCTATGGCTCAATGTACCCCTGATGTGATGTTTAATTCATCAGAAATGCATGTGGAGGTTGTGATCCGCTCATTAAAGGTGCCCATTTAACATTTCTCATTTAGCAGTCTTCCACATTGTTGGTAATCTCTACCCAATTGTGTTTTTTTTCTGATGAATTTTGTATGACTTCTTCTGTAGTAGCATCAGTAGCTACTACATAGGTAAAGACAATGTGTGTTAGGTAGGCAGGGTTTCTAATACAGTGATTTGCACATTGCAACTGTGTATAAGCAATGTGCAACATACAATACTGACTTAGTGAACTGGGGTGAGGCATTCTATATGCAGTGAATTGGGGGGGGTAACCCCTCCAAGCTGTAGACCCTTTTAACTCTGATCATCAGTGTTACACACTGTTGGTGATCTCCTACCAAATGTGTGGTTCCTGACAAGTTTTGTATGACTTCTTCTGTGGCATCAGTAGCTATTATATAGATCAACAGAATATGATTTCTTCAGCTTGTGTTTCAAATCCAGTAAGGGATCCATTGTAGAAATGTAAAAGTAATTGCTGGCATGCAGTAATACTTACTTAACTGATGTGAGGTGTTCCATTTTTATGTGTTAGGTGGAGAGGTGTTATGTCCTATGTGCTGTAGTCCCTTTTACCCATGCTCAAGATCATAAAGTTCTTTTGGCATGATCATTTTACAACAGTAGGCAGATATGCTTTTCTATTCATAGTGAAATAGTAACTGACAGTTCATGTCCTGTGGCAAAACTGAGGACAAATCCTTCAGCCATGCTGATTGAGCTTATCCTCACGGACAATAAAATCAATACTGATATTAGAATAAGAACACATTTATTACTTTGACTGTAACAGCTTCCATGTCTCAATGTACTCATAATGTCATACTGAAATTGTCAGTAAGGTATGTAGAGAGCTGTGGTCCAGTGATTACTGATGTCTCTTTCACTCTGATCATTTTGCAGCCTTTCACATTGTAAGTGTCTGCTTTCTAAAAACTGTTGTATGCTTTCTTCTGTTGCAAAGTTTGCTAGTACACAGGTCAAAACACAATATGACGGGCAGGGGTTTAAATGTAATGCACTGTATGTTGTAGCAGTATGACAACCCATACCTTGTTGTAAGTAAATAAAATGTATATTGCAAACAATTCTAAAACTATGTGTGCATTCCAGCCTGTTATAAGTGTGTAATCTGTCAATAAGTGTGTGTGTGTGTGTGGGGGGGGGGGAGGGTCCCCTTACTTTTAAATGCTGTTCATTTTTACTCACATTTTCAGTACTACACAGCCACATTGCAACAGTGACACAAGTTAAAGTCAATAAATTTCCAGGGTATTATCATAGCACATACATGGGCATAAAAGGTTCTAACACCTATAAAAATCATCTACCTGCAGTGTAAAATCCTTCAAACATGCTAAGAAATCAGTTTCTGTCACAGAACTGCATTGAATGGTGATGTGTAACACCAGGAATTATTAATATAATATGACATTAATAACAGCATTGTCAGAATTTCCCAGTGTCTTTGTAGTCATAACTTGAAGGGTACATTGGAAATGCATCACAGGAAGGATTGGGAGTTAATGATTGTTACACATTGTGAACAAGGTTCTTAGTTTATGGTGCTCCACAGTGTTTTAAAATCACCTGGAAATGTTTGTTTAAGTTTAACCTTATGTTAACTTCTTCTGTGGCATCATGTGTTAATTTCCTTTGGTGTAGAATATGTGTTAGGCAGACAGGGGTTTAAATCGAAGATGGTCTACTTTGCAAAATGCTGACAAATGTCACTATGATGTGCTAATAATGTACCATGGAATTATATAATGCTGTTCAAGTGAAATATGCATCTGAGACATCCCATGCCTCAGTCTACTCATGCAGTGGTGGGTACAGTGGCTGCTGGGTTTTAATCCCCACCCTGATATCTAATATGTCATTTTCCACACTTCCACAGTATTCTAACATTTTCATGAAATGTGTGTATTCGTACCTATTCACTACACCTTCTTCTGTGGTTTCCCTTACTAAAGGCCTTGTACACACATTATTGTGAAGACAAAGGGGTTTGCAGCCTTACATGTGCATTTTGTGCATCTTGGCTATTGTGTCTCTCATACCTATAAAATACAATTTCAAACCACCTTTCCAAACAAGGGTTCTGTGGCATTTCCTGTAACTATATCATTGTGGTGAATATACACTTGGAAAAGTTCAGGGGTTTGGACCCTGGTGTGTGCATGTTATTGTCCTGCTATCATGTTTTCCTTCCTCCAAAATGTATTTTCAAATCTTTGCACCCAAGGTGTCTGTGGCATGCCCAGTTATTCCATTGGCATAGGCCATATAAGTGACATGGGCAGGGGTTCAGCTTCATTCATGAGTGCTCCCTTTATAGTAATGTCATGTGTTACATTTCCCTGTATGTCACCAATGCAATTATGAATGTATACAGTATATGTGGAATACTGTCATTTTTGCATCTCACATACTTATTTTAGATTCTTCTTCCACTGTTGAGAATGGCTTTTGGGGGATATGATGTCTTTATGATTATACTGACTTACATCATTGTTCAGTGTTCTCATGCACAGATGTGTGATGTTTTGTAGAACACTTGCAACATGACTGCTTCAGTAGCTACCTGTGCTGCTACAGTTTACTAACACCTTGCAGGCTGGGAGTTCTAGGTTTTGTTCCCAGTAGGATTATTGCTTGTTCTTTGTTTGTTGCAGCCTGCTTGCAGTTGTAATACATTTTAATGTTATGTGAGTTTATAACCTCTTGGACTCTGACATCTGCAGTGTCTCCCTTTACATTACAATGTATAATGTATAAATACTGGCATGGTGACTGACTTGCTGACATAACTTGGAACAAATGCAGTTTTGCTTTTAATTAACTTCACAGTAGAGAATGGGTGGGCAGCTAATATTCCCCATAGTTGTTAGGTATGGTGTGGGTGCTGCATCACATTACTTTCTTACTTTATATCCCACATATCTGGAGTGTATTTTACTTTCTTACACCTGCCTTATTTTCATAGACATTTATGCAATACATTTCCATGTAATGTTTTATTATTCAACTCACATTGCATTTTTATATTCATCTTCTCCACGACTTCTGTGAGTCACCTTGACTCCAACCTCTCTGCTGCTTATATTTCCATTGCTCATATATTTATGTATATATTTCCTGCTGTTGCTGACATCATTATTAAAGCACTGTTAATGCTCATTCTAATTGCCTACTGCGGTTATTATGATTTTATGGTCCCGAGTAATGTCATCTAACACTTAAGAATGTAAGCAGCTGGAATGGGCCTACATGGCAATTTCCTCTTTCCTTTGACGCTTTTCTTTATATCTTCACTATATTTTTCCCAAGTGTGGCCATATAAAATCTAAAAAAAAAAAAATGTATATACAAGGGTCGAACATGAAATTGAGTCATGGCCAACCTACAACATACTGTATATCTAGAGGCTTCCACACATTCACCTAGTATCAGATAACCAGTACATTTCTTTTTGGTGTTATATTTGCTTTTTATAATATTTATTGGAAGAATGTATCTACTTGTCCTAGTCATTTTTGAACTGATAATAGTTTTTGCAGTTTCCTTTTTATTGTAAGTTCAAGTAATGGTGTTTTTAGCAACAACTTAATGGGAGATGGATGCCATTAGGCTGGTAATCTTTTTTTCATTAGCTGATCAGTTCTTCACTAGCCAACTCATAAGTAGCTAGAAGCTGATAAGTTTTCACTAACTAAACACTTTTTTGGAAGTGCTTCAGCAAGGAGTGGTAGCAGGAATATTTTCTGTAGGGGAGGCATTGATCTTGCAATAACAATTGCTAAAATCAGTAGTTTGTAGGGGACGATTGGCAGAAAAAGGAATTTTGATACTTTGGATTATGAGGAAGAGGACATACAGAGGAGAAATAGGATGGTTTTAAAAGAAGAAGTTAAGTTCGTGCCTTGGGACAAGTATCACCGACTCTGTCAGAAAAGAAAAATATTTCTGAGGGTAAGCAGGGACAGATGTGAGATTACTGCCATTAGGAAACAAAGGTAAACATGCATGACAGACATAAATGGAGTTGTAGGAATGTGGTAGTAGATAGAGATGGAGAGTGGTTGATAAAGTGGGAAGGGCTAAAGATGGGTCACATTTTTCTTTAATAAAATAATTAACAGTAGAGCTGAGGAAAGCGGTAGTGATGCATGTTTCATATGAATAGGAAAGCTGTGTTCAGGACAGTGAATGACTGGGGACCTTTATACCCCCAGCCATGAATAATCAACATTATTTTAGGAATATTTTGCAGTGTGGGACTAATGTTTGAAACCAAAATACAGAATCATAATTATACAAGATTACAAAACTTTAGTCTGGTGCAACTAGCTATGATTACCTTTTATCGGCAGGGCCTTCTGTCTTAGAGGAAATTAATAAGAGACAGCTAGTCAATGTGTAGTGGTAAAAAAACACCTCAACAAGACACAATTTAGCATTTATTGTAATATAATCAGAAAAATTACTAGGACAGACTAACTGCCTATATTACCAGATGACCAAATGCTTCAGTTTCCAGCTAAAGATATTAGAGAGAAAAGAGAGAGAGAGAGAGAGAGAGCGCGAGAGCGAGATAGTGGTATTGCAGATCATTCCCAATTATTAGTACCATTACAATATAAAGAGCTAACGCTCTCAGGAATTGAACTGGATCCATTACGAACTGGGAATTAATGAGGTGAAACAGAATATTTATATTGACCCAACCTTGGAACAGAGCAGTGTATTTAAGATGGGACAGTGAGTGAAATAGTGGGATGGAATAAAAGTGGTACAAAGAGCTGAATTAACAGCAGCAGAGGGAAGAAATAGAAGGAAGTTAGAGTGTAGTATTTCAAAAAGGAAAAGGTACTCACAATAATTCTGAGGGAAAATCTCAAAATACACATTTTCAATTTCTTGAAATCTAGGATGCTTTGATTAAAACTGGAATTGCACTTAAATATCTAAGGCAAACAGTATAAAACTGAAGGTTGGTTGGTGATTTAATGGTGAAAGAAAACTCACATAATTGCATGGCATTCAAAAAAAGGACAATGTCTTTATTCCCACAATGAGGCTTAGACAATACTATTGTTAAAAAAGACCATTGGATAAGAGCAGAAATTTACAAATACCATTCCTAATTATACCTCAGTCCAAAGAAATTTAAAGCAGAGACATAGGATAATTTGGATGTTCATTCTGAACTGTTAAAAAGATACATTTCCATAAAATTAAATAGGGAAATGAAAGTGGAGGAATTGCAAAAGGTGATAGGGGAGGAATTGCAAAAGGTGAAAGGGGAACTGAAGCTGGAGCATGTAATTGACCAAGACAGATTCCTGTGGAACTCTGTAAATGAGGTGGGATGAACATAGCTTGAACTCTGATGACACCTTTTAATAACATGACTTGAGAGTATTAAATTCTTCCAAGCATGGCAAAAGTATTTATTGCAGGAATTTGAAAAGGAACAGGAGATCCATTAGATATGAGTGGTTGCATATTATTGCATTAGTTGATTCTGCAGCAAAAATATTTGTTAAGACTATAACAAAATGGCTTAATAAGCAGTTATCAGCTATAATACAGCTGAGGCAGAATGAGTCTGTGAAGCACAGACAAATAGTATATAAGTGGCGGATCTAACCAATTTTTATATTATGAAAGAAATAAAGATTCAATGGAATTAATATTCATTGACGTAACAGAGGCACGTGACTCCAGGGGATTATCCTTTCTCTTTCATCTTTTATGCAAAATAAGTGTTGATCAAACATGTCTTATATGAATTGAATCTGTTTATAGGGATATCTTTCATGGTGCAGACTAATGGGATACTTCTTTGGAAGGGACACCATTTTCTCAGTTTCTGCAACCTCTTTGTTCTAAAAATGGAGGAGTTAGCAACTGAATAGTAGAAGATGTTAAAGTATATGGAACTGCAAGATTTTGAAAAGGAATATTTCAGATGTTTGCAGATGACTATATTCTTATAAAGAAAGGTATTAACAGACTCAGCTGAAGCTTTTTCATTCCTTTGCTACAATGTCAAAAGCAGATGTTAACTTTAAAGTTTCCAACTGCACATATGAAAAAAAAAATGAAGAAGTCCTCCCTGAACATATTCAAAGGAAATTTTTAAATGAATCTGCATAGTTTCACTTATCATTTATAAGGCATTCACCCACAAAAGTTGATTATTTTTCATCAAAGAGTACTAACTAGTTTCTCTGCCCCTCATAATTGGCTTACCTAAATCTGCCAGTCTTTACAACTAATATTCCTTCACTTATCCCATTAAGTCTTTCCTTAATAAATAAAAACAATTCTGAATGACTGAAAATCAATTCACTGGGTAATCCCACTCACCAAAAAAACAAAACAAACAAAAAACAAAACAAAATAAAACAAAACACTTATAGACAGTGCAGTCCCTTCCACATCTGGAAATCTCTCATAACAGACTTTGTGAGAGAGTTTTCACAGCTTCATATCACTCCCAGCATTATACCACTCAAACTGTTAAAAAACGGAAACCCATTCCTTCTCTCCCATCTCACCTTGATTTTACTTCAGGATCATTATACCCAATTGTCTTGTAACGTTAATCAGTTTCACCATTCATCACTGATTTACCTCTGAGTATAAAGATCAATTATTACATTCCTTAAGAAATGTTCTGACTCTTGCCTAATCAAACATTTGCATTTATTCTGTGAAACAAACCACTTATAAAACTTGTAGCTCCATTTCGAAAACCACACTATGAAAGTCCCTTTTGACTGGTGTCCATTATTCCAAGTGTCTTGAAAATCATTGAAAAGCTATGTTTTACTCTGGCAGAAGCAAAATAACTGTTCTTCACCCTTACAGATGGCATCCTTTAGAAAATGAAAACAAAAATGGCATCACGTTCATCATCTTTGTCCTAGCTTTGCCCTAACTTATTAACTATTACCAGTGTACTAATCCAGAGAGGTATTAGTTCTTATATCCTCTTCTATTTGTTTACTCTCAGAAACTTGAAAGTGCAGCTTAGTTCTTTAACCTCTTCTCCAGCCCATTTATTTAAGGATATACCACAATGATCTATATTATTGTCAGTTCTATTGTCTGTTATTATAAACTGACTATAAATCAACTTAATGCACACACTAATTATCCTCCATGCTAATGACATGGTGATCCTCAATCAAAAGAGAACTATAATTAAGACAAAATGTAACTATGAAACTGATAAGGTAATTAAAAAAAAAACAACCCTTTAAACAAAATAAGCATACTTATGTGACTTCCCCTTTCAGTATCATCCCTTAAAATATCTGGGACAAATCTTCACTGCACTAAAACTTAGTTTTTGTCCCATGACTACTCAAACTTGGGAATCCCTTTTGAAACAAATGAAGTCTCTTTCCAAATTCAATTCTAACCTTTAAAAATTCCTAACTAGAGTGGCCTATTGTAATTGCTTTCATAACAGTGAGGTAACTTAACCTCCTCTACTTAATTCCCTCCATTTTTTCAAGCAAATTAATCTGTAGTCCATCACCACCTGACAATTCCTTCTTGTCTCTTCATGCTACTTCAGCTCTTTGTTGCTGTTTTCTCTTTTAAAATCCATGTGTGTGTGTCTTTCGGCTTTTCCCAGTTAGGGGTCGCCACAGCGGAACTCCGGTCCACTAATGATTGGCAGTAGAGTTTTATGTGCTGGCTTGCCAGGCCTAACGCACAACCTTCAATAAAGGAATGCCCATTCACGCATGTCGTCACACAGTAGACGCTCTGAGAATCGAATGGGCAACGTCTAACTGTGAGGCGACAACTCTACCACAGCACCAAAATCCATGTAATTAATGTAAATATGTGAAAGAAAGGTCTCTGGAGTAAATACTACTTACAATATTTATATCACTGTATCATTTTGTTATACATAAAATGGCATCCACCTTGCCTCATGCTTAGAACTTCATTCACCTTATCTTATAGCCAGCATTCCATATTTATACTCAGATTCTGTTACTCAGTACCTCAGCAATGATTCGGTATTTATATCGATTTATTTGTAATCGCTGTAATATAATTTTCCTTGGCATAAAAGCTTTCAGTCTGTTTGTACGTGATGCATTATGACTTTTTTCTTCTTTTTCTTTTTTTGGGGATGGGGTTTCAGATGGATTAAAGACTTACCTAGGTAACGACAGAAATACAAAAATTGAATTAAAAAATAAAACAAAATATTTTTTTCAGAGAATAACTTTGGGCTTATATGAATATATTACTTCTAAAACATTGAGGGATGAAATAATTTTTTGTTTTTGTTTTTTTGCTACAGACTTACTAGGATATTGCAAAAGAAATTATATTGTTTGCCTAAGCCAATACCGATACTTTGAAACAGACTACTTTTACACATGAGAAGATTTACTTCAGTGAGTAAATTTGAAACAGCTGCATAGCTGGGTGTTCAGTAAGTCATATGAAAAAAATAAATATTACTGAGTCTGTGTTCCATGCTGCCCAGTAGATTAGAATATACAAAATTTTATAAACCTTTGAATGTATATAAACTTATAAATTACTATTTGACCCCTAAGATGCTATCAGGTACCTCCCACTCACACCATTGACTGAGCTACATCACTTTTATAATAAAAAGCTTTATATCAACTCTGAGGCCCAGTGATATAGCGTTTTGAATTTTGCTGCAGTCATCCTTCATTTGAATGACAGACTGGGTGCTTGAGGGTTTGGCATGGGGATGGTAAAATATGAATGAAACATGCTGATTCATCCACCTCAGAGAGAGGGGACATGAGTGATCCACTAGGAGGAATTTAATGACTGTCCTTGTAATAAAGCACACAATGTCAGAAACTAAAGCCTCAGTGTGTGGAAACACATGTATGAAACACAGCAAAAGCATATTCTAGAGTTATATAAATAGTAGCCATGGCAGTGGAAATGTAGGCAGATAATATTATTATTATTAATAATAATAATAATAATAATAACAATAATAATAACAATAAAAGAAAGATAAAAAAGCACCTGCGTGTATGATGATATTACACCTGGCACTTAATTCTTGGCCCTGAAAAGCTGATATGCATCTGAGAGGTAGACTTGTTAGTCAAATGTTAGGGGGCCTATAATAATTCATAACTAACTAAATAAACAAAAAAAATACATAAATAGATAGACAAATAAATAAATAAAGATTAATGAATAAATAAATAAATGAATTAAATAAGGCCTGAAGATGGTGTATACTTATACTGCTATCTACAGATTTGTTTCATCTGAGCTCATGCCAGAAACAGCATTTTCTCACCCAACTGCCATTTTCTGTATGTCATAAATAAGAATACCAGTACCAATGCATGCTATAAACATTCCCCTCAAATTTATTTGATGTTTTTCTAGAGTTTATTTTATTTGGGCATGTGCGAATAGAAACATTTCCAGCTTTCTGGGTACACCTGATTTGTATTGCAATCATTGCTACTGCAGTGGGTATTGTAAGATGTCTCTGACAATTGATGACAGTGCTGTATGAGATCTTAAAAAAACATGGATTGGCAATACATAACATTTGAGTATTGGCTGCTCATGTCCTGTTATTTTGTGATAGGGAGAAAAAGACATAAGCATGCTAATGAATAACATGCTTTCTCACATTCAGGTTTCTTTTTGGATAACTTTAATTAATTTAGGCAATTATTTTCTTCAGTCCATTGATTGCATTAATAAAATATTGAGTCCCTTGCTGCTTTTAAAGTGGTTATTATTTATTTTAAGGCTGTAGTTTTTACAGTTTTGAAATTAAAAAAAGTAAATATGGGAAAACAGAGTTATTTCAGTGTACACCAATCAGAAAATATTATCTGATGCAAAAACGTGGCACACATAATAAAGGATTAAACAATGATTCTATCCTGATGCACTCTGCATGAGGGAATACTTTCTTTAAGTATGGCAGACATTCACTTATTCCACATGAAAAATGCATGTCTTCCAGTCAATCTCCTATGTACTATAAATAACTTTCCCTGTTCACAAACACACATACAAATGCATATAAATGTTGCAGCCTGTTTTCATATTTCCTTAAAATGCATCTGTACATGGAACCAGAAGCAATGCCCCGAAAATGTTTCAAAATATTTTGACTATTTTGATTAAATATAATTAACTAGCCCAAAATAATCAGAACACTAAATATCATGTATTATTTAAATATATCAAATTCATATATATGTAAATTCTCAATATATTCCTTAGTACTCTTTTTCAAATGTTTATCAAAAGATGTATACATTGCAATTAATGTATTTTCAAACAGTATACAGTATTTAGTATCAAAATTAAATAGGTTGCAAACATCCAAGATGGCTGCACAATAATCAACAGCTTAAGTTCAGCTCTACCAGTGTAATGAAAGAAACTGAGAAATAAGAGCTAGTAATTCTGTCAGCTTGAATAAAATTCAGTTACTGGCAAGTAAGTACACTGCCTCAATCCCAGCAAAGAAGAAATTAAGAGAAGGTGAGAAAAAAAAATCAACCAGAAAGTTTGAAGAGAAAACACTGGCTGGGCAGGATCAGCAAATACAGAACAAGCTTCTGTTTTGGTACAAGAGATGGCTTACAGTAATTTGGAGGAAAAAATAAATGAAATGTACTCAGAGGTGATTAAAATAAATGAAACAATGAAGGAGTATATCAACGCAAATAACCAAATGCTGGAAAAATAGAAAATGCTTGAACTAGCTATTCAGACGAACTGATAAAGCTATATATATCAGAGAGTGAAATGTAGAAAAGGTTGGATGAGTGTGAAACTTCACAACAGAGATGTTTCAGAAATGGTAGTGTTAGAAGACCAAAGACAGAGAGAAAACCTGAGGTTTTCTGCTGTACTAGAGAAACTGGAAGGAACAGACTGTATTCAGATTATGAAGGGACAAATAAGCAGATGGATTAATATTCAATAGCAGGATTTGTTAATTGATAGAACACATTGAGTGCATGTTCCAAACCTGGGCATGAGAAAGCATCCAAGTCCTATATTAGTAAATATGCAATCATACCAGCAGAAAGAGTTGATCATGTAAAACTGTAGCAGAATAGCAAAGTACTAAAAATCAGAAGCATCAGAGTGTTTGTGGAAAATAATTATTCCCTGTATACCAGAGAGAAGAGAATCATATTTACCCTAGCAATCAGAGAATGCGGAGAGGTAGGTGTAAGATTCAAGCTGGTGTATCCAGCTGTCATCGGCATATGTTTTTCCTCAAGGATCAAAAACATTTTTGGATGCAGAACAGGCCAAAAAGGAAATAGAAATGATTATCCAACATTTGCCTTCAGGCTGCTAAAAAGGGTAAAACAGACCAGCCTCCTTCGAAAGATGACAGTAGTGTTGAGGAAAGCAGTAGTGAAGAGGAAAGCAGTAGTGATGAGGAAAGCAGTAGTGAAGAGGAAAGCAGTAGTGAAGAGGAAAGCAGTAGTGTTGAGGAAAGCAGTAGTGATGAGGAAAGCAGTAGTGATGAGGAAAGCAGTAGTGATGAGGAAAGCAGTAGTGTTGAGGAAAGCAGTAGTGAAGAGGAAAGCAGTAGTGAAGAGGAAAGCAGTAGTGTTGAGGAAAGCAGTAGTGATGAGGAAAGCAGTAGTGATGAGGAAAGCAGTAGTGATGAGGAAAGCAGTAGTGAAGAGGATGCGAGCAGTGATGAGCAGGTAAAAACTTTGAGTTTTGATAAGTAGAGAACATATGTACTTGGGACCGAAATGTTTGTGGTTGTATTTATACATCTTAGTACATCTACACAAGTCACTGAAAGCAGAGATGCAAAGCTATTTAGACTGAGGCTGCACGCCTTGCCCATAACTGCCCTCTTTTTTTAGAAGTGCACAACCTTCAAGGTACAGGAGCCAGCCACTCCCACACCAAACAAGGGATGAGGTGTAAGGGACTTGGCTGCAGCAATGTTTATAGAAAGAAAGTAACTATGGTCATTGTCCATGCCGTCATTGCAAGTACTTGGATAATGTAAGAATTGATCGACATTTTCTGATAATTGAAATGAATGTAAATGCTCTAAAGCAAACTTTGAGGGGAAAAGCTTGCATCTGGATGGGTTTAATATGTATATATAATGCACCCCAGCACTACCAGGTTATACCTCACACCATGCTTTTTGGCCCCAAAACTTGGACTGAACCACAAAAGGAGGGGGAGTATCGATATTCATCAAAGATACTCACACCTCCAGGTTGGTGGCAAAGCACGAAGCATCAGAGACTATCCATGTGCAACTAACAGTGGGTAAAACTGCCTTCCAGTTTATAGCCTGCTGCAAACCACCCTCCCAAACCCAGGAACCCCACTTGGCCTTCCTGAGAACACTGGAAAATATGAAGGTCTCTCCAAACACCATTATATTGGGCGACTTCAACTACCCAAACATAGACTGGGAGCATTACTCTAGCTCCAACACCCTAGCCCAAAGGTTCCTAGAATTCATAAACTCAAATGCTATGGAACAATTTGTTACCGCTCCCACAAAAGGGGAAAACATACTGGACCTGATCATCACCAACATGGGGACTCTATGCTCCAGACCAGAAGTGTATCCCTCACTGGTAAGATCAGACCATAAACTGATCTCACTGGATATTCACATCCCGACCCCACCCCCGCCCAGAAAACCACAGTAAAAAAACTTTTCTAAAGCAAATTTCACACTCCTCAAAACCAAGGTGGAATCCTTCAAAGCCCCCGGGCCTGTGGAAAATACGGCCCAGACCGCAGAATCCTTTATAAATGCATTCTATGAACACCTTCAAGAATGCATGGATCATGCAATCCCAAATAAAACCAAGACCCAGTCCTCCAAAGGCAGATGTCCTGTCTGGTGGACCCCAGCCATAAACAAACTATACAATAGAAGGAGGAAGCTACTACATGATAGAGCAAAATCCCAAAAAGGGAAGGCATCTCTGATCAGTATTAGTAAAAAACTAAGGGCATTCATAAAATCGTCTAAGGACAGCTTCGAGAAAAAAATTGCACAGGACACTAAGGATAATAACAAAGCTTTCTTTAGTTATGTTAGGAACCTGGGTGGGAATTCCCAGATATGCTCAGAATTAGTCCAAAATGACAAAAAATACACCGAACCCACAGACATTGCCATCATCCTAGCTGACAGGTTCAGCGCAAACTCCCCCCCCCCACCAAAAGGGCAAATATCTATCCCAGCAGAGTGCTGCCCCCCTGACATCTCAGATGCTCAGGTAAGAGCCGCCCTCTCGAAAGCAAAAAACACAGCATCAATGGGACCAGACAGTGTCCCGGGCTGCATGCTACATGACCTCCAAGAAGAGCTAAACCCAAACATAAAACTACTGTTCAATCTCAGCCTTACTACAGGATATGTACCCAAAGAGTGGTGTACAGCAACAGTGGTCCCTCTCCACAAAGGTGGTGCCTCAACGGACCCTGGAAACTATCGCCCCATAAGACTGACTAGCTTGGTCTGCAAAGCTGTGGAAAGGATCATCATGGACCTCATAAATAAAGATATTGGGGACCTACAGACACTGGATCCTACCCAGTTAGGCTTTGTTAAGGGCAGATCCTGCCTCTTAAACCTGGTCAACTTTTTTGAAACAGTCACCAAGGCCATTGACGAAGGGAAGGTGGTCCACACAGCCTACCTGGACCTCGCAAAAGCCTTCGATACAATACCCCACTCGGGCATTATAGATAAGCTCACCAGCTTAAATATAAACCCCTATGTCACTAGATGGGTTGCAAACTGGCTCAAGGACAGAACCAACATGGTTAGAATTGCTGGAGCCATGTCAGACTCCAAACCAGTTACAAGTGGCGTCCCACAAGGCTCAGTCCTGGGACCTCTCTTGTTCGGTATATATTTTTCGGAGGTACAGGCCAACACAGAAGGACCGTGGCTGACCATGTTCGCAGATGACTTCAAACTGGGCGCCATAATCGACTCTCCAGCCGACACAAGCATCCTCCAAATGGGCCTCATAGAAACAGACAACTGGTGCCAGAGCCATGGCCTCAAGCTAAATGCCAAAAAGTGTGTAGTCAACCCCTTTGGCAAAAACAAAGTGCCCACAAATTACCACATAGGTGGTAATCCATTAAGTACAGAAGAAGTAATTAGGGACCTGGGGACCCAAGTTGATAGCAATCTCTCATTTGACAACCACGTGGCCAAAGTGGTTAGAAAAACATTTTATATAGCCCACCTAATCATGAAGGGATTCACATCTAGATTAGGGGAGGTCATCGTGCCTCTTTACTCATCCCTCATCAGGCCCATAATCGAGGACAATGCCACTTTTGGGATGTACCTTACCAAACACCTGCAGCAACTGGAAAGACCCCAAAAGTACCTCACCAAGAGGATCAAAGGGCTCAAACAGATGCCATATGCTGCCCGGTTAAAGAAACTCCAACTCTACTCAGTGGCATACCACCTGCTCAGAGGTGACCTGTGCCTGACGTATAAAGCCATGTCCAACCTGGAATTAAGGGACATGTTGCACCTCAAAATATCCAAATCCCATCGAGCTACACGCTTGAGAGACTTGAACCTCAGCACTGAAATAACTAGGACATGCTGGAGGGACAGATTCATAACCCAGAGGCTCTCTTCACTCTGGAATAAAATCCCAGTCCAGGTTAGGCAGAGTCTCTCATTGACTCTCTTCAAGAGGAATCTTGATGAGTAGATGGGAGATCATAGGTTTACCCCGGGTATCACTTCTGTGTCACTGTTAGACAGAGGCACAGTATACTAACCTCGAAAAAGGGCATAGCAAAATTAATTTAAAATGGGTGGCGAAAGCCAAACATACTCTGGCTAGGCTTATAAATGCCCTAGGGCAGATAGCCTAGTATGAACCTATGAACCTATGAGGTAAGCCAGCAAACAGAAGCTGATTATGTTTTTAATTATTCTGGCAATAAAGTTCATAGGGAGACATTGCCAGTGAAACATTTTCCAATCTTGCAATGGAAAATACTTGAAAGACAGAAAAAAATGAAACAGGTTGAATTGAAGAAACAGGAGTACCTTGGACTTGAACTAGAGTCTGGTGTTGGTAGATAGAGATGAGCAGGAAGTAGACCAGTCACAATTGTGAAATATGGCTTTGCAAGAAAAAAAAATGGCTGAAAAAGAATGGACTTTTGTTGACTTTGTTAAACTTGTGGGTAGACTATAAAGCATATACCCACTTTATGTCATTAATGTTTAGAAGGAAACTAAAAGGGAAAAAGTAACTGTAAATAAAATAATTTTTGTTCTTATTAGTATTTGTGTAAACATGGTACAATTAGTAAAGCTATTTGATGTAGAATGTAGTCAGTGGTATTTTAAATATGGAAGGAGTCTCTTCGATGACTGTTTTATATTTTAAATATATTATTGTAAGAAATATAGGCTTTCAACATAACAGGAGAACAATGGCTGGAAAAAAGCAAGTTTAATATTAATATGCTGTGATCCTGGACTGTTGCATGGGATGACGTGTAAAAGTGCACTGATTATATCATGGGTTTAATTAAAATAATTTTCTCTTATTTTTACTATGGTGAATATATAGATTAATACCCTAAGCTTAAGCTATAAACAAGGGTTTTTGTAAGGCAAAATGATGAAAGCCATGACAAATGCCAAGCTCCTTCCATATGGAAGACATTGGCTTGCTTTTTTTCCATTAACAAATGTTCTGTGGTATTCAAGAGGTTTTCTGGTAAGGCAATCATGCATTCTGCTCTGAGTGAAATTTACATGGTTTATTGCTAACTACTTTTACATGGAGATGAGCTGTTTGCAGATACAAATGATTAATCTTGAGAATTCTGAGCATTGTCTCCTGAGGGAAATGCAAAATGTAAAGGTAAAATGGCGAACAGTTCAGTGAAAAATAATGTTCGAAATTATGGAACATGAATAAGAGATTGCAGACTCTCTAGCAGCCTTAATACTTTAATGCATTTAATAGAAGAGTGTACAATTCAGTTGTATTTAATGATAGCCAGTGCACTTTTTCCTTTGGTCTAAAGGTTAATATTTTCTGAAAGAATGTAAGCTGTTTTTCAAATCTGTGGAACAGAGATTGGAAAACAACAGACAGCAATCAGCATAAGTAAGAACACAGGTTGTAGCATGTTGTCTAGCATGGATAGCCTCAATTGTAGATGCCTGTGGGTGTCGCTGTTGATTTGAGGTAATTCCTCCTCTCTGGAGAGTAAGACTTCCACTTTTTGAAGAGAAGATATACACAGTTGTATTGTTTGCTCTGCATTAATAGAGGATGTGGGTGTTTTGAAAATATATTTGTTATTGTCTTTTTTTGAGGGTTTCATTAAAACAAAAGGTCTTAAAATGTGACATAGATTCAAACTGAGATCAGACAAAAATAACTGTTTTAAAAGACCGAACTAGCAAACATCAGTGTGGGCATGCATAGCAAACACTGGAACTATAGATACAAACAAACCTGACGTGTATAACAGCTAGTAACAAAAAATAATTTGTTGTAATGTCTACACTATCCATATTGCCTTTGAATGTAAATGGTCTTACAGGGACAGACAAAAAGGGAAGAGTACTAAATTATATTAAGAAGTGTAGAGTGCAAATAGCAATGCTGCAGGAGACATATTCATAAAGAAATGAGCATGAGAGTTTGGCAAAGAAAGGATTTCAGGATGAGGATTCATCAGAATATCAGGGACTAAACAAAAGGGGAGTAATTATATTAATTTCTTTTTAATTTCTCTGAATATTTTGTTTCTAATACCATGATGGGAATGGACACTGTTCCTAAGTCGGAGAATGATTAAAATTCATGAAATTAGTATTGTTTCAGTCTTTGATGTCAGTCAAAAGTGCTCTTTGCAGCACCTGCTATGTACCCAGTAAAGACTCCTTCTACAATTCTTATGGAGTAACATGTATTGGTAGCATATCTAAATATGATTGTAGACTCTTTTTATAATTTACTAATTCCTAGAGTGGCTTCAATGGAGATAGACAAGGAAAAAAGACAATTCTAGCAGATTTGTGCTAGTGAATGGCTGTTGGCAAGGGAGTAGGATTACGCTGGCACTTATTTATATTCACCCATAACTGCTATTACATAGCTTAAGAAAATTTTGGGAGAAATAATCAGCTTTCAGCAGAGAATATTACTTATAGGTTGAAACCTGAACTTGATTTGCAATATTGAGGATGCATCAAGGGGACCTAAAAGAGAAATGTAACAAATGAGGGCAGATATCTGAAAAAAAAATAATTATGAAAATATTTGGTATGGAAGATATAAATTCAGTAGTAGGAACTTAAACAGAATTTTCAATTTATTCCCCAAGGTACAATAATTGGACTAGACTAAATAGAAATTACATTTCAGATAAACATGTACATTTGATTAAAAGCTTTGACACACATCCAATAATGATTTTAGACTAGACTAAATAGAAAAATGAACATGTACATTTGATTGAAAGCTTTGACACACATCCAATAACTATTTCAGATCATGTACAGATAAAAAAGTGACAACATGCAGGGTCATGAAGTAAAAATGAGACACTGATGCTTTCCCAACTGTTAAAAAAGAATTTAAGGAATGGGTAATGGAAATAATTTGGGAGTTATTAGGGAAGATAGAAATATCTTCAGAAGTTATAGCTAGTGATTGAGATAAAATGAAAATGGAGTTTAAAAATAGGATAGAAATAAAAGAAAAAGAGACATGGTCAAGAAGTATTACAAATTACTTAGAGGGAGTGAAAGTTTAAAGTACTGCAGAATAAGGGGAATCTCACAGAAAAAGAAGAAACACAAATGCAGAGTGCTAAAGAGAAAATAAGAGATTGTCTAAGTAACATGCATAAGTTAAGAAAGATTGTTGTTAAACAATTATTTTTGATGTAACTAAAAAAAACCTCAGAGTCTGGTCATGGATAAAAAGCGAACTTTAATGTTAAAAGCAATCATAACTCAATGAAACATGTAGTAACCCATACAGTGTTAAGTTTCATCTGTAAATAAAATAGATATCATCAAAGCAAGTGTGTGCTAAACTTCAAAGCATTTAAATAGCCAATTACGTGTAAAAAAAACATACCCACCACTAAAACCAATCAAACTGAAGGATTGATTAAGCAAAACAAAAAATACATTGCTTAAAAATATACAACTACTAATCTACAGAATGTGTGTGTGTGTGTGTGTGTGTGTGTGTGTGTGTGTGTGTGTGTGTGTGTGTGTGTGTGTGTGTGTGTGTGTGTGTGTGTGTGTGTGTGTGTGTGTGTGTGTCTGTGTGTGTGTGTGTGTGTATTTATGTATGTGTATATATATATATATATATATATATATATATATATATATATATATAATTGAACATTTAAAAGCCAAAACTGCAAAAATTGATTCACAGTACACTAGCCCTTTTCTTCAGTTCACTTATAATTAAAATGTTTTCATTCAGCCCAAGAGAAGCAGTTGCATCACATCTAAACTAGCAAAGTGTGCCATGATGTAACAACAAATTCTTCCAATCCCCTGAATAAACTGTGGAAGAAACTTGCTCTAAAATCAGAAACAGAAAGTTCTTGAAGCCACAACACTGAGTGGCATGTCGTGCCAATGCACTTCTGTTATCTGAATGCTGCAAGCTATATAAATACTTTTAAATTCACCCATTAAGAGCATTATTAGTTTTCCCTATGAAAAATGCTTGGCAGCAGGTGCAATGGGCAAGATATACAAGTCGTTCAGACCCACAATTGAATTTTCCACCCTTAGTATATCTTGATATTTTGTCGTATAATCCACCAGTGTAATTACTGTCAACATAGACACAGTGGTGGTATCTAGCACATGGCCTGGTAATGGGGAAAAAGCTGTCACTACTTAAGTGAAGTCTTTCCAACAAATTCTTAATATTGTATCTTCTTTTGCATGTAAATCCTTGGTTATGAAGACATAACTGTTTAGCATTCTTGTCACAGTGAAAAACAGACCAATTCCTACAAATAATGTCTTCAATGTCTTTCACATCCAGGGAATAATGAATAACCATATTACTAAAAAGTCATGCTTGACACTACTGGAGGGGTTGTCTGTTGTTGATGAACAGGCCATGTGTAATAATTGGGCCATATTTCCCATTTCTCTCTGACCAGATGTCCTTACTGGTGAAGTTGAGAAGGCTCCCTGGATATCCCCTTGCACGAAACATGTTATGTAGTTATAAAAACTCTTTTTGACAAGTCACATCATTGGAGATGAGCCTGGAAACTCTGGCAAATGGCTCTTTACTATCCCCCTTTTTTGGTGGTATGGATGACAATGAGAAAAAAAATAAATAGGTGTCGCAATAAGTGTGTTTTCTATATACTCCAGTGGATAAATCTTCTTCTGGAGTCCAGTGAATGTTGACATCAAGATAACTAATGTCTTTCCAGTCCACATGATAAGTAAACTTTAAAAAGCTGGTAGTATTCTCCATATTATTACGTAGTGTAGTAAATTGTTGTACACTTCCTTGCCAGATAAAAAATAGATCATCAAGGTAATGATAGTATCCATTACAAAACTGGAAGAGGGGAACTGAAAAAAAATATCCAACTCCCACTTCAACAGAACCCCATTTGCAAATGTT
The DNA here is from genome assembly GCF_019279795.1 of Protopterus annectens. Taxonomy (NCBI): domain Eukaryota; kingdom Metazoa; phylum Chordata; order Ceratodontiformes; family Protopteridae; genus Protopterus; species Protopterus annectens. Next base: position 790,553,223 of record NC_056734.1, read on the forward strand.
AAATGTAAAATATTTCCCACAAAAACTAATGAAATTGTTGGGTAACACCATGTCCATACAATCATTGATCACCGATGCATCATTCTCTGTGATGTTGCCAAATTTTTGTACAATGTCATTGAACCATTCGAGTCCCAAATCATTGGGCATAAATGAAAATAAATTCTTCACATCACAGTTAACAAATATGCTGTGCTCATTAATGGTGGCTCTGCGTACCTTGTCCAACAAATCCCATGAATCTCAAATAATGTGGGGAAAGTGTCCAAATAAATACTTCAATTTCATATCAACAAATTTTGCAAGGGGTTCTGTTACTGAGTCTTAAGCAGCTACTATAGGGTGGAGGGGTGGATCTTGTGTGTGGGAATGTATTTTTGGAATACCGAAAAGCCTAGGAATGACTGGATCAGTAACTCTTAGAAACGTATGTAGATCCAAATTAATGTGATCGTAGAGAAGTAATTCATCTCGAGCCACCTTAATGCTGTTATGTGCAATGTTAATCTCATTGCAAGATACAGGACCATAAGTGTCACTGTCACCAAGTAAATTATACATCCGACCAATGTAATCCAGGTCATACATAATAACCAGACCACCCCCCTTATCTAGTCTCATACACCTTATATCTCTATCTCTCACCAAGGAAGACAAAATCTTCTGGTCTTCTGTGTTAAGGTTGTGATATCTGTGCTTACATTTACTGGACAGTAAACTTCGGATGTCCCTTTCACACATTTTTTCAAACGTGTACAGCCGGTAATGGGGGGGGGGGTAATGGTACTTCTTCTTTTAAGGTAGTGTGGCTTTACAGGTTAGCAATCCTGTCAGTTGTCATAGCAGTAGTCAGGGTAAGTATGAGTTTTCCCCAGTGTTGCCACATTATTAAATGTCTAGAGTAGTACTTTATTTGTGGATATAAATGAAGTACCACCGATGTCATGGACTGTAGGTAAATTGTTATCATACAAACGAGTTTCATGTTGTGCACTGTCAGTTGTTCAGAATCTGTCCTTTAACATTAAGGTTTTTAAGATACTGCAAGTGCAACAGGTATGCTAGAAAATATTTCTTGCCCTTCTACTTCAGGCCATTTATAATTTTAACTGTTATTCTGAAAAACAATATGTCCACATAGTGAGTGATCAGCATAAAGGGAGATACATAACGTGCAGTGCAGCAACAATAATGGGGTTCAGGATGGCCTACGACAAAGTCATGACTAGTTTATCCACAACACACACAACGGCATATGTGTTCTTTCAGACTTTATTAATAATTCTGATCAACTTGCAGAATGACAACAAAAATGCATTAAACCTATTTAGGCTAGTGCACTGAAGCATTCATTCCCAAAACACACCCTCTTCCTTACCCCAAAGTTCATTCTTCCATTTCCATTGATATATATTGTGTGAAATACTTGAAAAGCATGTTTACTCACATATTTTTAACTAAAATACTTTCTCATCTTCAAGTATCATCATGGCTTATGGACTGGAAGAAGAACAATGGCAGTCATCTGCAATTTGACAAACAGAATAGTATCAAACGAGATACAAAAGAATTCTGAACCTTACCAGGGCATACATGCTTTTTAATTATAACCTTCTCTTTAATGCCCTGATTTCAGTAGATTTTAACAAAAATGTGTTCCCTTGCCTCAAAGTTTGTCCTAGCTTGCAAGACTATCCACACTAAAATACTCACTATCTCCATACGTATTGCAATGGATAAACTTATAGAACATATTTACTTCTCTCCTTTTCTCTATCTTTCTAAACAGAGTCATATCTGGCCTCCCTACATTATCATGTTTTACTCTGCTGATATGAAATGAGAGCTAAAGAGTACATTCCATTTTCAAACTGGAATGATAAATAATGCTAAAGAATCTACATTGATTGATTGATGGTTAAAAGATTTATAATTTTTGAAAAAAATATTATGATGCAAAGATCAAACAGACTGAAAACTGTTGCAGTCAGCTATGTTTGAACAGGAACTGAGGGTAATAAAAGAAGTAGAAGTGACTTTGAAAGATTTACAAGCAGTAAAGTTTCAAGAATTGATAGCATTCCGACTGCAGTATTACAGCACTCAAATACAGCTGTTACAATATTTATACAGTTCTACCAGGAAATTTGAAAAACAGCCTCGTAGCCCACAGACTGGAAAATATCTATGTTCATACCATTCTTGAAGGATGGTGATCTGAATGATTGTGGAAATGACTGAACAATTGTTTAGATCACACATGCCAGCTAAATTCTTCACAAGATTATTCAGTGGAGAGTACAAGCATACTTAGAACATGAGCTGCCAGGAGTGTATGCAGAATTCATTAAAACGACTAATAAGAAACTTTATTACAAATGTGAGCTGGATTTTGCATTAATTAAAGCAGGACCTTTGTCTGCATAAATCATGAAAACTTGTGGGCCCATTTGAGACTTATAGATATACAAATACCTGGTATATCTCATACAGAATCTTTACATCCATCTAGAAACAATAGCTCAAAAACAGCAAGGCAAACCCTAATTGTTTAGAATTGTGATGTTATGTGACAGGGTTCTATCCCATGTCATTGTACAGCCTTCTATCTAGTGGTCCACATTCATTGCCAGGTCTACTAGTGTCTCCTTTTCCCTGGACTTCTCTGATATAGTTAGAGCTAAGGGTATCCTGTGGGGCTTGTTATCTGGGCCCTGCAACAGCCCAGCCATATTCACCACCATATTTCTCTTTTTGGACCATGCTCATTTATTGTGATACCCCCAGCCTGTACTACGGATTGTCGTAGTGAACAAAACCAAGTCAAGAGATAAGCTAATAGACATAAAACATTGTATTATACTCACCTACAAGATAACCATAAAAACATCCCTAAAAATGTTTTGGTCCTCTATATCCTGTCTCAACAACCCAGATACAAAAAAAGGAACCCAGCCCATGTGCAGCTATTTCCCCTCTTCAAACAGCTACCTATTTTAAAACATACTTCATAGAATGTATAGTCTACTTAACCTCAAACTCACCTGACACACCCCCTTCCAGACAGCTAACTTCCCCTACCTTAGACCCTAGTATATTTCCCTTACAAAACTCAACTAACTGCAACCTCTCCAATACATATACACATGACTTACCCACTTTACCTTTCATCCGGTTTCTACAACTGTCATAAAAAAAGCTTTTCCATAACGTAAAACCTTGTTCCTCCTCAGCAGACAGTCTTTCCCAGGAATACCTAAATCTAGCTAGATTCAATAGCATACCCAGTCAGCATTCTTATTAATAGATCAAGAACAGAATCCTGTACCTAACTTGTAGAAATGGCTCATATCATCCGCTTACATAATGTTGGTAATTCCCCTGGCATTAAAAATGTCTGTCTCATAGCCATCTTGTCTCACTTCTCTAAAATCCTTGAAAGATGCATACATCAACAATTTCTCCACTATCTCTCACAAAATAAGCTAATTACCAATACACAACTTGGATTTCAGCAAGACCACAGCAACTCTACTACATTATTATCATTTACAGACACTGTCAATAAAGCTTGTTACTCTAATAAACTTGTATCATCAGTACTTCTAGATATATCAAAAGCCTTTGACGTGGTCTATCACAGTAAACTCCTCAATCAGCTTCTTATCCTGTGTCTATCCTTTCCATCTATTCAATGATTCTTAGCTACCTTGCCAATAGGCAACAAGGTGTAAAATGGCAGTGGTCCATCTCTGCATACTTTCCCACTTTCACATGAGTCCCACAAGGATCCATCCTTGGCCCTCTATTGTTCAATATTTTTATCAATAACCTACATTCATCTTCTTCTGAAGGCACCTTGATTCAATATGCAGATGATTCTACCATCATCTGCTCTTCAAACACCTTAACTCATATCCAAGAAATCACTCAACAAGCTGTCATCTCCATTGAAACTTGGCTTACCAAGTGTAGAACTCCTACTTAACCCTCCCACAAAAAAAAAAATAAAAATAAAACAAGTCCTGTTTACCCCCAAAACTCACACCCCTAACAAAGGATCTTTCAAAATCCTTTCAGCAAATGGTACTGAAATTGCATTAGTTTACCATACCAAACTGTTAGAAGACATTATAGATGATAATCTTAGATTTGTCCTCTAAATCCAAAGAAAACCCATTAAAAACTAGGCATACTATATAAAAATAAACATTTTCTGACCACACCCAGAAAAATTACTCTATCCGAAACCTATCTTCTGCCGCCCCTACTATATGGAGCACCTATTCTAACCAATTTACAATACTCGATAAAAAACAAACTTGAAAGCTGCTGCAACAAAATTGCCAAGTTTACAACTGATTCATGCTCGTTTACCCATCACTGTAAAACTCTGCATACCCTTAGCTGAGTGGAACTCCACCTCAGCTTATAACAATACATAAAATCATACACAGATGATTAGCCTGCCCAGCTCTTACCAATTTAATCAGCATATATTTCCCTAAAAGAACTCTTAGATTGGAAGACAAACAACTTCATACCATAAATAAACTGTTATACTTATACTCTGTAGCAAAAAATATTAAAACAGCTGCAAAGATTAAATCCAAAAAAGAAAACTTGGCAGGAAAAACCAGTTTAATACAAAGCAAAGCTTTCGGGCATAACCCTTCTTCAATACTAATACATTCAAATCTAAAACTGAAAGCTTAAATACAGGTCTAAAATCACATGACCAGCAGCCAAATGAAATCATGTGATGACAGAACATAAAATATATCACAATACAAATATATACATATTTTAGATAAAAAATATATATATATATATGTGTAAAAAATAAAAAAAATATATATATATATATATATATATATATATATATATATATATATATATATATATGTCAAAACATTAACAATAAAAATTATAAAAATTAATCTATTTTATTATATTATTACGTAACTTTACTAACACAGGTTACAGGCTGACCGTACTATTCAAACCTCCTGGTTTAAATAGTACGGTCAGCCTGAAACCTGTGCTAGTAAAGTTACGTAATAATATAATAAAATAGATTAATTTTTATTGTTAATGTTTTGACATATATATATATACACATACACACATGTATGTTAATTTTTATTGTTAATGTTTTGACATATATATATATATATATATATATATACACATACACACATGTATGTGTGTATATATATATATATATATATATATATATATATATTTTTTTTTTTTTTACACATATATATATTTTTTATCTAAAATCTGTATATATTTGTATTGTGATATATTTTATGTTCTGTCATCACATGATTTCATTTGGCTGCTGGTCATGTGATTTTAGACCTGTATTTAAGCTTTCAGTTTTAGACTTGAATGTATTAGTATTGAAGAAGGGTTATGCCCGGAAGCTTTGCTTTGTATTAAACTGTTTTTTCCTGCCAAGTTTTCTTTTTTGGATTTAAACTCTGTAGCAAAAAATGGAACTCCTTACTTCTAATTACCAGAACTATTTTTGACCTACCCACCTTTAAATGCTCCCTAAAAGAATACTTTACAAAATCTTGGACCTGCGCCTGTGCCAATCCTAGATGAACTTACTCACAGTACTTCATTCATCCCTTTCAAGCTAAATCACACTTCACAACCCTCTCCAGGCTCCTACTCCACTCCTTTTTTTTTGTTTTTCCCAGTGCCTTACCTTACCAACTTCATCTCTGCAGACCTTTCCTCTGCCTCTCTCTCTTTCCTCAGTACACACCTAAGCTACTTGAAGAGGGTCTATATTAGGTTGCTGAAAAGTTATTCCAGTAAACACCTATTTATCAACCCATAATTCAGAGTTGGTGTATATATATATATATATATATATATATATATATATATATATATATATATATAGTTAGAGGGGGTGTGGTGGGTGAAGATAATCTTAGATTTGACCCTTCTTGGGTGGGTTTGAGTCAACTACAAGTCGGTCCATTGTGCTTCAGTTAACTATTTTGTTGCCCTTAGTAAATTCAGTGAATCACTGACTCACTTTTTGCTGATTAGGGGTTGATGAATAGTAGTTCACCAGAATTGCATTTCTGCAAACTAATATAGGCCCCCTGAAAATACCCTGCCTTGCACCCTTCTTATAATCTCCTTCTCTCCAGCCTTCTTCCTTCTATAACCATAGTATGAACGCCTCTTTCATACTAAGACATTAGTCAATTTCCCCTCACTCTGTCTAATCATGTAATCTCTAACATACCTTTAAATATTTTTAGAATTGTATCAGGTCTCATTTATCACATAAAAATCTATGTAACAAATAATATGACTGTTGAGTTTTGTCTCACATATTTACTCCAACTCATGTTATTGTTTTTCACTGCATTCTACTGTGAAACATATGTTCTATGATCTTATCCTCTCAAGTTTCTGAGCATGAGGTTATCAGAAAGATCTCTGTCTTAATTAAGTTTGCCTTTAAACTACAAAAGAGTCTGGCCACTTTGTCAAGATCCTCATCCTGCTTTCAACCATCAAGGGAAGGTGGGATTTTACCTGTCTCTACAGTGGACTGATAGTCAACAAGAAACTTAGGGGGGACGATAGACATCCCTGACATTTATCTCTTTTTACTGAGAAAGTTATAGTGCACTTCATTTGAAGACAAAGCATCATTCAGAAAGACAAAGACTTTTGCTAACATTTGAAAAAATAACTTGGAAAAACTCATACAGTGATTAGATCCCAGAGATAGTTACATCTAATACAACTAAAAGCTTTTTTCTAAACTGATCAACATGAATGTAAAAAGAGAGTGCTGACCATATGAGTTGTGAGTCAGTACGATTGATGCTCAGAGTTGATCCACTAGAGATCTTCCCTTAAAGAGTCCTAATTGCTGCAGAACAATTCATTTGAAAAGGAGAGGTTGGAGTATTACCATTAAGACTATTCTGCATAACAATTTCGGTATCCATATGAGGAAAATTGGTTTGTAATTTATAATCAAGCTACATCATCTCCAGATTTAAGTAAGTTTACTATTGTAGATAGCTTTATGGAATTTGGAAACTAGCAGTGAACTAAAAGTGAATAGTAAATGGGTTTGTAAGGATTTTTTGCTATTCCACACTCCGTATGTCAGGGTCTGTGAATTTTCTATGGAGGGGTTGTTTCATCTATTTTTTTTTTTATTTAACATTTGTTGATTGGGAAAGGCAGACTAGGAGAGAGTCTATTTTCAGCAGAGGCCCAGAGAGAAACACTCCAGATGCATGTCTTTGGAATTTAGGAGGAAATCAAGCGTACCCGTAGGAAACCCACGAGAACATGCAGACTCCTCACAGAAGGCACCCCAGCTGATAATCAGACCAGAGAATCTCTTGCTGTGAGGCAACAACGTTAACTGCTGTACCATTCCGCCACCCAAAGGCATTCAAATCTCTGGTTGTGAGACAAAATTTGTAAGAATATTCTTTTCCTCAAAAGAAAGTCTTTCTTGACAATAAACAAACAACTATCTAACTAACTAAAATACATAAACAAAACAGAGAAGAGACATTAAAGCTCATCATTTGATTGTGCGCAGGGAGCAGAATACATCTCTGAAAAAATAAATGGTTGATTTATATCTTATAGGTACATTCCATATTTACGTATAATATAAGCTGTTAGAATTTATAAATAACCCACATTATAGTTTGCATTAATTAATGAGAAAGCACAGTAAAATAAGTAAATGGATACTTCAGCCTAACTTTCTGGCATACAGGGACTTAGCGCTAATGGCAACTTAGGTGACCAGGATTGGTTAGTTGCCCTGAAACAGAAGGAGCTGACTAGGAATGGGATAATTAAAGGGGTATGGATAACCTGTCTCTCCTGGAGATGATAGGGGATGACACTCACTAAATGACATGCTTGTCAGGGCAATTTCCTTAGCAGAGACTAGACAAATCTGCATTTGTGCTTTAAGAGACATAACAGTGCTGCTTTGAAGAAATGTCCCTTGCAGCAGTGAGGTGACATCCTCTATACCTAGAACTTTGGGCATCTCTCCCACCCTGATGCCTTGCCCAGTGTGTTCTAATAGGGATTGGGAGAAAAGCAAGGAAAAAAAAAAAACTCAAGCCACCCCTGATGGCTGTCTGAATGATGTCCCCTCCTGGGCGACCCTTGTATCATTGATGTGGGATAAATAGACTGATTGACAGGGACAGTGCTGATGATTGACAGACCTCAGAGGCAAAGAAGGTCTTAAGAAAGTAAATGGGTACTTAAAAAAAGACTACTTTCAGCAACTTCCCTACCAAATCTTATTGCCATATATATGCTGTGATGAATGTGTGCTCATTACAAAAATGTGTGCCAATTAAAAGACAAATGCCAATTGTAAATGGAAGACTAAAATTTCTGAAGTAAAGGCTGGATCAGGGCCCAGTGTATGGTAGAGCTGCTCATCACATATGCTAGGAGAAACTAAAATGTCCCATTTTATCTGGTAATATAGATGAATTATTACTGTACTATTACTAGCAGGCATATCCTTGTGATGCCTATTATCAAGGCACCTGCAAGCTTAGAATTTCCACACTGATATAGCAGTAGTCTCAGACTGCAGCAATGTAGCTGGTCATAACATGGAGTTTAGTCAAACAGAAGACATCGGATCAAGTATAATTTTCTTTCTTCATACTGCAGATAGCCATTGTCAGTTCCTCTTTATCAGGATCATAGGAGGTTACTAAGCTAATGGCCTTGGGGTCCTTACAGGCCTAGCCAAGAGTTTATACCCAAAAAGAAACCTCAGTCAGCACCTGTCAACCCTGTCAATGAGGGACACAGGTAGAACCCCTGGGACAAATTTGTGGTTACCCATCCACTCATCAAGGTTGCGCTTGAACAGGGTCAGTGAGGTGCTCTGTTTGACGTGTATGGATGTCGGATATTAGATTCAGGCCTTTTGAGTGGGTAGTGCATGAGGATTTAGCCTTATGGATATGGAGCATCTGTATTAGGGCAGGGTCTGGGATTGCCTTGTAGACATGACACAGATCACCCCTGAGCAATCTGTCTGATATCGAGTAGAGTAATAGTGATTTGAGCCTGTCTGTATAGAAATGGTGTTGGAGGCCATGGATTCTCTTTGTGAGGTATTTCAGTGGCTTTTTCAGTTGGTGCAGATGTTTGGAGAGGTACATCCAAAATGGGGTGTTATACTCAATTATTGGTCTAATGAGGGAGGAGTATAGAAAGGTAATAACCTCCGTTTTTGTGGATGCAATCCCTTTACTTATGAGATGAGACAAGTAAAGGGCTTTACTGACCACTGCCACTACATGATGGTCAAATGTGAGGTTGTTATCAACCTGAATGCCCAGGTCTCTTACCACAGGTTGTGTGCTTAGGGGGTTGCCATTGATGTGGCAATCAGTAGGGGTCATGTTTTTGCTGAACGGTATGATGATACATGTTTTTGCATTTAGCTTGAGGCAATTACTTTGGCACCGGTCATTATTTGCTGTGAGACCCTCTTGCAGTATGTTAACATCATTTGGGGAGTCAATAACACCACCCATCTTACAATTGTTTGCAAACTTGGTCAGCCACAGGCCTTTTGTCTTTGCCTGGACCACTGAGAAATAGAGTAGAGGCCCCAGGACAGATCCCTGGGGAACTCCACTAGTGACAGGTCTACTGTCTGAGGTGGAGGTGCCTATTTTTACTTTGAGGGTCCTGTGGGTGAGCCAGTTGGCCACCCACCTGATGAGATAGGGGTTTACTCCAAGTTGTGTTAGTCTTCCAATGATGCCTGAGTGGGGGATTGTGTCAAAGGCCTTGGCCAAGTCAAGGTAAGCTGTATGCACTGACTTTCCCTCATCCAGGGCCTTGGTGACAGTCTCAAAGAAGTCAACGAGGTTCAACAGGCAAGCTCTGCCCTTGATGAATCTGAACTGTTTGGGGTGATGTGCTTAGACATTGATTAGCCCCTTGTTTATGAGCTCCATAATAATAATATGCTCCATGGCTTTACATATCAGAATTGTCAAACTAACGGGGTGATAGCTTCCAAGGTCAGTAGTGGCACCACCTTTATGCAAGGGGATGACAATGGCAGTTCTCTACTCTGCTGGAATGAAGCCTGTACTTAGTGGTTGAATAGGGTGCTCAATGGTAAAGCCAGTTCTTGCTGCAGATGGTGCAGAATGCATCAGGTCCCATGGAATCTGTGTTCTTTGCCTTGGATGTGAGGTGCAGGACAAGTATTGAGGATGTTGAAAGGGCCTTTGGGGGGGGCAGGGGTGAAGTTTGCACTGAACCTATCTGCTAGCAAGTTGGCTAAGTCAACAGGATCAGTGTAAGTGATACTGTTAAGTACTAATTTGAATAAACCTGGGCTTTGCCATGGAGGTTCCTGATGTAACTGAAGAAGACTTTATGATTTCCCTTTGTTTTGGGAGCTAGTTTCAATTTATAATTGGCCTTGGAGTTTACACTAGTTATCTAATTTGCTTGTTGAGGCTAAGGAGGGAGTTTTTCCAGTTTGGAATTTGTTCCTTTTTATACTTGGGCAACAATTTCTTCCTTTTGTTGTAAACCCTGTTGATAGAGGATGTCCACCAAACAGGCTTGTGTTTCCTTGAGGAGCAGGTTTTAGTTCTATTGGGTATGGCTGAGTCCATGCAGTTGTACAGGTGCTTGTGTACTGCATTGGTGTACTGTTCAGCATTGCTCTCTGCATCATCTGAAGGGGGCAGTGGTGTGAAGCTACAGATACCCTCCCTAAGGAGATTGTAGTCAGCTTTTGAGAAGTTTTCTTTTAGCTTGACTATGATGGGGGGGGGGGTTGGATGGGATAAAAACCTCAAATGAGACAGTCCGATGATCTGATCTCACCAGGGAAGAACATACTATGGGAGTGGTGCAGCAGTCACCCATGTTAGTGAGAACCAAGTCCAGAATGTTATCTCCCCTTGTGGGGATGAGACAAGCTGGTCTAGTGCATTAGAATTGACAAAGTTAAGGAATCGTTGAGAGAGTGCATTAGTACAAGAATAGTTCACCCAGCCTATGGTGGGGTAGTTGAAGTCAGCAAGGATCAGGCTTGTTAGGAGGTACCTTGATGGAGTCAAGTAGATTCAGGTAAGATGACCGGGTGTCCTGAGTCATGGAGGAGGGGTCTATAGCTAGCTGTATCTTGGATGGGTGTCTTGCCAACAGTCATTTGTACCTGGAGTAGTTCCAGTGCATCATGCTGGCAAACCAGTCTGAAGGTGTGCCTGTCCTTAATGAAGATAGAGTCTCCACCACCCTTAGTCTTGCCAACCTCATTTTGGGGTTAAACTGTGTGAAATGAAGTATAGACTGGTAATGGAGGGGTGCTCTCTGCAGCCCTGAACCAAGTTTCTGTGACCGTACAGATATCGGCATCTTCCAGTGTAAAGAGAGCATCCAGTGAGTCCATTTTCAGGTTAAGGCTCCTAGCATTAAGCAGTATGACCTTCAATTTGTTTTTTGACAAATCTTTTATGTTGGCCAGTACTTCAATGCAGTTATTGGTGGTGGTGTAAAAGACTGGGGAAGAGTCCCCTTCCTACTGTGAGACAGTATTCTTAGCTTGCATATTGTCACTGCTGGTTGGATCTTTTGATTAGTCAGGATCTCTGGTGTTTGAAACAGCAATAAATTTAACTGGATGTGCATCAACCTTAGATCTTGACTCAATGTGGATTAACATGTTTACGACTGAATTACTGACAGCTGTCTTAGTTTTCAGGTAATTTAACAGGTTAGTATGAAAGAAAAGTTCATCTGTTTCATGAGTGAGAATTGTTTGATATTGGTTCTGCCACTTAAGAAGTCATTTTCTAGTAAGTTTAAAACCTTTGATTAATAGGTGTTGGGAAATTAGCTGCAAACTTTCACAGATGTCCATCCCTTGGACCAAATCTTCAGATGTTATTACTGTCTTGATTTTTTTTGCTTGCTTTTTTGTTTTGAATTTTTTTTACATCTGTCAAGAAGGTGGTGCTGGTGAGATTAAAGGAAATATGCTTGACAGCTATGAATGGAAAATGATGAGTCTCTGCATATTTAGATGCTATGGTTTCTATTTACAAATAATTTGTGCCATATTTGGTGGCAGCACTGTTAAGGCATCTGTCTTGCCAGATAGGGGTCTCTTTCACTACAACATAGTTATCATGTTGTCTTATTGTGGCAATATTGCAAACTGCATGGCTTGATCCATACAGGTAGTACATTTCTAGTTCAGTAGGAAAAGTACACTGATGTGTAGGAATGTAAATACTGGTCACAACAGCAATTAAAATATGCAAATTGGACATTGAATTATAGTTAGAACAGCAGTTTTTATTTCAAGTAAATTGTCTTCTTTGTACCAGAGTCTGAAACATTGCTTCCTTCTCACAATCACAGAAATGCAAAATGTCAAACAAGTTTTATGAGGGGGCCATCTAAACTATCCATATCCTGTACTAAACTAAATAATCAACTCCATTGTCAAATACAGTTTAGAAAAATGGAAATAATTAGGTTGTGGTAAAGCTCAGTTGTTTCCATTTCTCTTTTTTATTACAGATTCAGAAAGTGAAAATGGCTTCTTCAAAATTCAGCACTAGAAACTACAACTTGAGCACTCACACTTGCAAAAGATGCCCATATCCCACCATAATGATAAAACATTAGAAATAATGCACTTCTTGTTTTGTTTTGTTTTTTTTGTTTTGTTTTTTTTAATACTATTTACAACTTAGAGTTTAGTTTGTGTTTTATAATGTCTTAAACAGCATCCAGTTTTTGAGTTTGGCATAGGTTCATATGTAAGTACTAGGATATATGCCCTTGCAGGCCATTTCAAGCAAAGCCAATTGTCCCCTTTTGCACTTGTGTTAATCTATCCAATTTGGTCAGCGATTGGCCTTACTCCTGTTGCTAGTTTGTCTCTAACACATATGATAAGAAGGCCTGGGGTTTTGTTTAGATGCTTTAATACATATAAATACATCAGGATGGGTATCAGCATATTTAAATCCAAACGAACTAGTAAACAGACAGACCTCATAAACATACATGCTTACATCTCAACAGCTAACTACAAAATGGCAGTCTAGCTTGCACGTGCTCAGTATTTATACACTTGTGCAAGCCCTCGGATAGCTTCTTAAAGAGATACACACACAAATTGATCTACACTCTTAATGTGTATAACTGGGATCCTACCATAGATAATTTGAGGTGACCCATGCATGAGATAAAGCATTTAGGGGTTGTCTATGTCCATTAGTAGTACATGGGACAGCACTGGGATACATCTCATGTTTCCCATTCATATATCCAAGTTGTGCTTGAATATGGACAATGATGAACTTTGTTTCATGTTGATCGGGAGTCTGTTCCAGAGCAGCAGGATCTTCTGTGAGATATACCTGTCCCTCTAAACTGTTCTGCTGATGTTCCAGAAGAGGTTTCGATCTCTAGGTTGAGTATTTTGGATGGTATTTGATTTGCTTATGTGCAGTACTACGCCATCAGTACTACATCAGAGGATGCCTTGTATGCCAGGCACACATCACTTCTTAGCAGTCTGCAGGATAATGAGTAAATTGACAGGACTTTGAGTCAGTCCATGCAGACAGAACTTGTTTTGGCCTTGTACCCTTTTAGGTATCTATGTGAGTATTCCAGTAGTGCATGTGTCTGGAAAGATACATGCCAAAATGGGCATTCTGTTCAATAACTGGCTTAATGAGGGCTGAAAAAAGGGGGACAATGACATCCCTAGATTTAGACACAATCCCTTTGTTTATAAGCTGTGCTAATATAGGACTTTCTTGCAACAAAGGCCACATGTTGGTCAAATGTTAGGTCACTGTCGACATAAGTTCCCAAATTCCAAACAAATGGGTAAACTCTTAGGGGCATATTGTCTATAAGGTAGTTCCCCAGGATAGATGACCTTCGAAAAGCTATAAGAATGCATTTTTTGGCATTTAGTTTCAGTCCATAACTTTAGCACCAGTTATTTATTTGGGACTAACCTTCCAACAGGATGCCATTATGATGTCATAGTTACACTACATTCTTCTGGTCAAATACATTTTTATCTGTTGAAAGTATAATACAACATGCCTCTATATAATTGTTTAAAACATTTTTGGAATTATCTTGATGAATAACAATCACAGAGATTTCAAGAAGCAGAAAATGTCATAAATACTATGTTGAAATATTTAAAATGATAATACTTATTGCCTTTTGCTGTCTAGATCTTCCAGCTATGCAGTGAGGACTACTATGATAAACCTTGGAAACTCCAGATTAATTATAAAAACAATAAAAGTTTATAAAAATGATTTCAGGAAGTAACAGATCTTTCACCCCAGAAGAGCCATGTACAACACTTGATGAAAAACTGCACAATTACTATGTTCCGGTAGTGTATGCTACGTCATGCATGGTTGGCTTTTGTTACAGCATTGCAGCATTGTTAGTATACCTGTTTGGTTTAAAAGAATGGAGTCGAAGTAATATATTTCTCTTTAACTTGCTTTTAACTGATTTACTTTATTTGTGCACACTGCCTTTACTTGTGGCATATTATACTAGTCATGACATCTGGTATTACGGAGAGTTTCTTTGCAAATTCACCAGGTATTACTTCCATGCCAACTTGTACACAAGTATCCTGTTCCTTGGTTGTGTGAGTGTGGATCGTTATCTTCTCATTGCCCACCCTGTGAAATCGGCACAGGTTTTTAAGAAATGGCATGCTGCTGTAGTGTGCATAATAATATGGTTTATTGTAATATTTGAACTCTTGCCAATTTTTTTTCTTGTTACAGTAAAAGAAACAAATTCTACAGGTATACTATGCCTAGACTATGCCAGTTCTGGAGATATAACAACAACGTTCCAGTTCAGCATGATTGTCACATTTACTGGGTTCTTGATTCCTTATGGCATTATTGTTTGCTGTTATATATTAATTGTAAGAGTATTAAAAAGAATGAAACAGAGAAAACAAAATGCAGACAAGGTTGGAAAGCCTCTTACTCTTATAATATTTGCTTTAGTCCTTTTCTCAGTTTCTCTTTTCCCATATCATGTAATGAGAAATGCTCGCATAATTTCAAGGATGTTATTTGAGCCAGATAGCTGTGCTATTATTTTAATTAAAGCTGCTTACATATTCACTAGACCCATCACTAGCTTTAACAGTTGCTTGAATCCTGTATTTTATTTTCTAGTAGGAGATAATTTTAGAGACAAATTAGTTTCATTATTATTGAGACAAAAACAGCAAAGAAAATAAAAGTGTACAACTGTTAGATTATTTGATTTCAGTAATGTGCTTCTACAGATATGTTTATTGCAGTATGCTAGTAAACTGTGTTCTTAAAGTCCATCAAAAAGGTTATGATGTATGATTTGAACATAAATAAATGTGCATTATACTGGTCATATGTCATTATTAATGCATGAAACACTTTAACATTTCTTTATTGTTCTTTCAAACATTAATAAATGTAGGCTGTAAACTGTGAATCTATATCTCATATTTTTCTGCGTTATTTATATACCCTTGCCTTCCTAAGATTGGACAGTGTTCATTTATTCCTCATCTCAAGATATTCCATTTACAGCTTTACAGCTGATTAGAGAGTTGTCTGAGAAGGATATCATTTAGGCATGCTTGAGGCCACTTTCTGGACTTGCCATCAACCCATCAATATAAGTATATATATATATATATATATATATATATATATATATATATATATATATATGTGTGTGTGTATATTTTTTTTAGTTAAAAACGCCATCCCTTAAATGGAAGGACAAGAAACCACATTACCTCAGTGGCACGTACTGCTCTGCACTTTGTGAATTCACACTTCTGCACATCAGCTTTGAAAGTTGACACCTCTGGTAGCTTAGTGAGCTAATGTCCCACTCCCATGGCACTCCTCTGTGTCACTGCCACTCCACCTAGATGGAGTGGCAATGTGTGTGACTGGCTCTATTCTGACCATCATGCTCAGGATGAGCCCAGACATCCTCCCTGCAAACATCAAGTACCAAACCTACTTACTGAAATGAGGTTGCTTAGGCTGTAATCAAGGCTTTAACACTATGTTCCATTGGCACTGGCATATCTCATTTATTTTTATCAGATATATCGATACTGGGAAATCCACTGAGCAACTAAATCTTTTACAAAGGAGAGTCTTGGTGAGACACCAAAATGGCGGTGGCTTTTAACACTGTTTTAAGTGCATAAAATTGCAGAAGGAAAAACACAGCTAGAGAATTCAATGTGATAAATTATGTCAGGCAAATATGCAAAAACCTTATAAAAATATTTACAGGTTGATCTATGCAGCAACATAGTCAGAGTTACAATGATGGTAAAGTAATAAAACAGAGTGCAGAAAACTTTCTGTCAGCTTTTCTTACATAAATACAATTACAGCTTATTGTTTATTATGTAAAATTATCACCCAATGTTCTACTGTTTGTTGCTATACAATTTAACTTACAGTATACTCTGGAAAAGCCACTCTGGCATAGAAGAATAAAGCCATTACTATGCTATGGGTGACCCAAGTTTGAGTAGTGGTTTGGGACACCCATAGGAGCTAGCAGGGGAGGATGGGATTGAAAGGATACTGCCTGCTTATTCACCTTGGTGGAAGGCAGGCAGCTCCAGCTTGCCACATGAACAATACCTAGTGGAAGCATTAGGTTTCTACCCCTTGCAGCCTGGGTTTACCAAGCCCACATTTCCATATGCTGTCTTACTGTGAACCGAGGGGGACCCTCAAAGGTCAGTTATATTAGAGCTTGGAAGATCTACTGCAGGGGAGGGGGTGCTTTGACAGGGTAGAGGATATTGCAACCAGCAGAACTAGCAAGGCTGATTTGTTCTATACCATCTGATTCTCGCAGGAAGTAGGAGAGCTCATGAAGGATTCCTGGACATCAGCAAATGGGTTATAGGAATGCCACTACCTGGAAACCCTTGAATTCTATGACCACAGAATGAGCGTGCCAATCAGGTACTAGTAGAGGACCTATTAGGCTTGGTCTTCCAAGGAGATGTAAAACAAAAAAAAATGGAAGTGCAGAGCAATATTTCTTAGCTTCTATATTTGCGTTTCATATATTAAGTAACATAAATATACATTAGTAACATTTCTGACTTAAATTTTTAATTCAGAATCATGTAATTGTCTTAATATGTGCAAAAGATATTAGAATGGCTGCCATTTGCAATATTGTGTACAAAATATATTAAAATGACTGCAATTGTCTAATTTCTGGAATAACCTGGTTAGATAACACACTAATCCTGTTTCTTTTAACCTCTTATCATTTCACCTTGATACAGAAATAATGAAATTTGTTGGCAGCCAATGACTAGTAGACCATTTTGGTCTTTTTATTTACAGTACTATATTTCATGCACACATTACTGAAATTGCATTTATAATCATAATGTAAAACTTTATAAAATGCATCATATTATATAAAATAGCAAAAGTAATAACAAGGAAGGGATGGAGTCGAAACATGGAAGTAAAAGGGAAGAATGGTACGACTACACTACTTAGCTCTAGAACCTAAACATTTTCACTTTAAGATGGATAAACAGATGCTATCCTAAGCACCAAGCTGAGTATATTGTAAAATATAACCATCAAACCAAACTGCAGAAACCAAAACAAAACTATAAACCAATAACTGCAGATCCACATTGCACATAAAGCACAAAGTTTATTAAATTAGCGCCTTCATCCACAAGTAAACAATGGACTTCATCAGATAAAAAATGGTCTCCATTAAATCTCCTTTTAATTCTTTAAACAACACTACCAACTAGTGTATAAAATGATAAAAAAGCATATAGGTTCATAGCTGTGTACTAGGCTAATGGCCCTGGAGCCTTTACAAGCCTAGCTCATAGGATTACCCTGGTATCGTGCCACCTGACCTTAGTTCCCAGTTCCTATGTTGAGTAGAGCCAATGGAGTGATCCCCTGGGGGAATTTTCTATTTCTCATCCACTCATCAAGATTTTTCTTGAAGAGGGCCAGTGAGGCACTCCGCTTGACATGTATTGGAAGTCTATTCCATAGCATGGGCAATCTCTGGGTTATGAACCTGTCCCTCCAGCTTGTTCTGTTGACTGTGGTAATGAGGTTGAGGTCTCTGGAGCATGTAGTGAGGAGGGATTGGGATTTCTTTATATGTAGCATTTTCAACAGAGCTGGATTAGACATGGCTTTGTAAGTCAATCAGAGGTCGCCTCTAAGTAGGTGATGTGAGACAGAGAACTGTTGGAGTTTTTTTGAGTCTGTCCATATAGGGCAAGTGTTTAAGGCTCAGGATCCACTTTGTGAGGTACTTTTGCAGCCTCTCCAGTTGTTGCAGGTGTCTAGTGAGGTACATGCCAAATGGGGCATTGTACTCGATGATTGGCCTAATGAGGGAAGAGTAGAGGGAGACAATGACCTCTTTCTTCCTGGATGCAAAACCCTTAGTAATGAGATGTTCCACACAGAAGGACTTTCTGCCCACAGTGGGAATGTGGTGGCCAAAAGAGAGGTTGCTGTCAACCTGTGTTCCCAGATCTCTTATAATGCCTTCTGTGCTCAGTGGACTACCATCAATGTGGTAATTCATGGGAACTGGGTTTTTGCCAAAGGGGATGATGACACATTTTTTGGCATTGAGCTTAAGGCCATGGTTCTGACACCAGTTGTTGGGCTCAGTGAGGCCTTTCTGTAGGATATCAACATCACTTGAGAAGTTAATTATGGCTCCCAACTTGCAATGGCCTGCATACTTTGTAAACCAGAGTCCCAGTCCCTTTGTGTTGGCCTGGGCTTCAGAGAAGTAAATAACAAACAGGAGAGGACCCAGGACTGAACCCTGTGGGACTCCACTCATGACTGGTAGGCAGTCTAACTTGGAGTCAGCTACTTTCACACTGTGGGTTCTATCTGTGAGCCAGTTTGCAACCCACCTAATGATATAGGGGTTGATGCCTAGCTTAGTGAGTTTTTCTATGATTCCTGAGTGGGGAATGGTATCAAAGCCATTGGCCAGATCAAAGTGGGCTGTATGAACCACTTTGCCTTCATCCACAGCTCTGGTGACTGACTCAAAGAAGTCAACTAGGTTGACCAGGCATGTGCTACCCTTCACAAAACCAAAGTGTGTGGGATCCAGTGTTTGGAGATTCCCTATATCCTTGTTTATTAGGTCCATGATGATTTGTTCCATAGATTTGCATATCAGACTCATCAGGTTAATGGGGCAATATTCCCAGGGTCTGTAGTCACTCCTCCTTTATGGAGAGGGATGACTATAGCAGTGCACCATTTGGTAGGGACAAAACCTGAGGTGAGGCTGTGATTGAACAGGGCACACAGGTGGTGTGCCAGTTCACTCTGTAGTTTGTATAGAACACAGCCAGGGATATTGTCAGGTCCCATAGAAGCTGTATTCTTGGCCTTGGACAGTGCTGTTTTAACCTGTGTAGCAGTAATACTGGGTGCCTGTCAATCTACTGGTATTGTGATTGGTCCTTTGGAGGGGAAAGAGGGGTAAAGTTGGCACTGAATCTGTTGGCCAGTATATTGGTAATATCTGTTGGCTCAGTATAAGAGATGCCATTGTGCCATTGCTCTGAACAAATCTGGGTATTGCCGTGAAGATTCTTTACATAACTATAGAAGGCCTTGTGGTTGTCTTTACTATCAGCTGCAATTCTGTTTTCATAGCTAGCTTTAGAGGATTTGATGCGGGATCTCAATTTTTTGTTGAGGCTGATAAGGGAATTTTTCCAGTCTTGGGACTTCACTTTATTCTGCATCAGATTCCTCTTTCTGTTGTAGAGTTTGTTTATGGCAGGGGACCACCAGATTGGCTTCCTTTTTTGGAGGAGAGTGTTTTGGTTCTATTGGGTGTGGCGAGATCCATGCATTTCTATATGTGTTCGTACAGGGCATTAGTGCATGATTTGGTGGTCATGCAGCTGTTCTCTATTTTCATGGGTGCTGTGGAGTTAGCCACCTCTGTATTTAGTAGAGCAAAGTTAGCTTTGGAGAAGGTTTTTCATGGTGGTTACCTCTGTGGGGGTAGGGGTGGGAGTGGGAGGGATGTGGATTTCCAAGGTGAGTAGTTTGTGGTCAGATCTAACCAGGGACAAGTTGACTATTAGTATTGAGCAATGGTCACCCATGTTAGTAATGACCAGGTCAAGGATGTTGCTACCTCTAGTGGGGGTAAGAATGAGCTGGTCCAGGGTATTGGAATTAATGATTTCCAGGAAACGTTGGGCAAGTGTATTGGTACATGAGTAGTTTTCCCAGTTAATGGAGAGGTAGTTAAAGTTGCCCAGTATGAGAGTGTTAGATTGGACCCTGTTATTCCAGGATGCTTAGGAACATGGAGTGTGAGACTTGAGACATGGATGGGGACCTATAGCAGGCCACAACCTGAATTGCTGTCTTACCCAATGTTAACAACACCTGAAGTGTCTCTGATGCGTTATGTTGGGCTATGAGTCTGGAGGTGTGCACATCCTTTATGAATATGGAAACACCACCACCTTTGGAGCTTTGGTCCAAGTTCTGGGGCCGAAAGTTGTGGAATGAGTTATAGCTTGGTAGTGCAGGGGTGCTTTCTGCTGCCTTGAACCAGGTCTCTGTTACAGCACAAATGCCAATGTTCTCCATTTTAAGGAGTGCTTGAAGCGAGTGCATTCTGAGATTTAGACTTCTAGCTTTGAGCAGCATGACCCTCAGATTGCATTTGTATATTACAATCTCAGAATAAACTGTCAACTAGTGTATAAACTGATAAAAAAGCATATATCACAATAAATTATAATGTATCAAAAAGTTGCTAATAATTACCCATACAAACATCCAAAAAAATACCCTTAATCTAATAGACAAATAATACAGTAAAATTATAACAATCAAACTGTAGGCCTTTTATTAATCAGTAAACTAGTGATGGAAACTTGGTCATTGATACCAGTGGGGTTTGTTGCATTTAATAAAACCTATATAATTCCTGTCTCTCAGCACAAGTTTCCCAATCACTACTTCTCTCAAAAAAATTATACTTTCTCCAATATATCAAACACAAACATTTTAAAATTCACACAAATATTGGAATGTTTAAACAAAGCATTGTTAGTATCCTTTCTCCTGATTGCATAGTTGTGTTGATAAATCCTGTGATTTATTGCATTCACTGTCTTTCCTGTGGAAAACGTGAGGCATGTACAGCATTGAGCTAAATAAACCATACCTGATGTATTACAATTGAATTTCCCATTAGGGTAAATAGACTTAGTGTAATTAATCACAGTGAAACTAGAGCCTTCTTGTATGACCCCACATTGGTTGCACGCTCCACATTTAAACATGCCTTTAGCAGCTATGTGGCTCTCCCATTTCCTATGGGGAAACCTTCTCAAATGTATTCTTCAAATTTAAACCATTCTTGAAAATTACAGTGTGATTCTGCCTCATTTTCATATTCAACCCTTGTGTTTTAATATAGCTGGCCCAGATATGCATTAATATACTTTTCAGCTCTTTACCTGTATTACTATAACTACAAACATATAATCTCAAGTACGATTGTGTAACACTACTTGGGTCCCTGATGTTGGGTGTCCTATCCTGGGTACAATTCCCAAAGACATCCAACCCATATTTTAATACTGATTTGTACTGACTCTCTCTTTCTTTTACTTAATCTTCCATCAGTCTTTCAATGAAATGCAGGGCAATCTCTCTCACGAAACATCCTAACTAATGTTTTTACTTCACCATCAGGCATACTGTCCTCAGACACTAAATGGGATAAGCTTATACTTTGTGTTTTAACAACATTTTTCTTCTTTCAAATAGGATGATGACTGTTACAACACTGATTTTCTAAAAATAGTAAATGCAAAACATTCCTGTTTGACATCCTTAGAAATTGTTGCATCCCAAAAAAATGGATTCTCTATTGTACTAACCTTTAAATTAAAAAAAAGCATGCAGTCTTGTTTAAATAATATAAAAAATCATCTAATATGGGAGGACAACCAGTCCATGCAAAAAAAAAAAAAAAAACAGATAATCCAAAAAGCAAAGGTAGCTCTTGATCTAATTTCTATAAATGGAAAGAAGGACAAAAGTCCACTCCCACCACCACAATACTATACTGGCAAATATAGGGCCTACTGAAACTCTCATAGCAATCCCCTACTTTGCTTGACATATTCTGCTGAAAAATAGACAAAATTATTACTTGGAACCAACTCTATCCTCAACAACAATATCGATAGTCAATGTAGATAATTTTGAAATACTGATTAAAGTGTTCTGAAACTATTGTAAACCCTCTTGGTGAGGGATGATAAATTGTTATCATCAAAAAAGGATTTCAAGACTTGGTCAACACATTTAGCCAAGGGTTCATATTTTGAACCTTCTGCTGCTACTGTAGGTCAGAGTGGTGGATCAGTTACTGACTTGTGTACTTTTGGTATGCTGAAAATGTTTGGAATTGTTTTTTTCCACACTAACATATTCCAAGGTGGTAGGATCAATATCAGAATTCATGGCTAAATCATCAAACCAATAGCCAACTGGACAATATGCCAAACTGATCTCATTCTTACAAACATTCAAAAAGAATTCCCTGTCATGCAGGAATTGCAACATTTTCTGAGAGTATAAATGGCAATCCATCACCACTGCTCCCCCACACTTATCTGGTTTCATAATTACAACTGACCAATCAGTAGAAAAGGCCTATAACTAACTTCATTTCTTCTTTCGATAGATTGAAATGCCCTACCTGTTTGTTCAAAACCTGCATCTTTTTCCTCATATGTGTCTTCAAATGAACCCAAAATAGGATTCAATGGTGGTGTAAAAACATTTGATCTATGTAGTTTCTGTTTAAAATCAACCCTTGATCCATCATCTTTAAGAACAAGGGTCAAGCTCAATTTATGCACGGAAACTTTCAACTCAAAAATACCATCCTCCACGTTGAATTTCTTCTCTGAAACAAAGGTAAACCTCATACAGAAAAAAAATCACCAAATAAGAGAGTAATATTTAAATCACTATAGTTGAATCTGTTGAAACTTTTAAATTTGTATACTATACTTTCATGGGAAGGCAAGATATCTGCCATTGTTTCCAGTACCTCTTCATTGGGTGGGGTTCTGCCATTTGAATGTTCTTCCTCAGTGGTGGGTGATCCCTGTCCTGCACATTCGACCTGTTGTTCCTGTTAGAAATCCTCAATGAATGATGTAAACCCCTGGGTTCATTTACAAAAGCCTTCCTCAGTGTGTTCTGATTTATCATTACCCAGTTTGTTGTTGGCAATTTCATCATGATTGTTAAGGGCTCGTCCCCTACCTTTACTACCTCCAAAGGGAATAGAATATGCCTGATTAGTTTCATACTGCCAAAGTTTTCTTCTTCTTTCTCTTAACCACTATATATCCCTTGTCAAGCCTCTCAAATAAACCAGTGTACCTATCCTCGAGGCTGTCAAACAATATGTCTTTATTTATGCCCTCCTCCAAAACCCTAATTTCACTCACCAATCTTTCCAATATCCATTCATTGTCTCTGTATAAAATTTCCACATATTCTAGACTAATCCAATCAAAAAAGTAAAGTAGCTCTTTATGTAGAAGTGTACACACCAGTACACCATTGGAACATTTAAATAAATGTAACTCCTCGGTATCCTTTTAACAGAGACACTGTCTCTAAAATATAAATTGCCTATTTGTAATCTCCTGTATTTGAAAAGAAGGTTTTCAATCTCTTTCACTTTCCCCTTCAAAGTAATGCCTTCATCCGAAGCTGCAAGACATACCTGACCACACAATTGAATGGTTGCTTCAGCCAATCAATAACTTAAGCCTGAGCCTACCTCCTATACTTCATAACTCTGCAACACCATTCAGCCCATACATAGAATACAAATATTTCATATGAATATTCAAAGCATCAGTAATAAAACAACTGAGCTGAATAGCTAAATCTAGTACCATAAATCTGATGTAGTCATGACTGAGGTAAAAGTATAAACTGCATGTAGACTTACAGAGCAGAAACTTTAATAAAACAACAAAAAAAGCAAAGATAAGCACTTTCATGACTCAAAGGTCGCTTCTTCAGACAATTGTACTTGCTAAAACATTCATTTAAATAGCAGCTTACCATCACAGCTTAAAATCATTAACCAATTAACTAAGCTAATAGTTTAATAAAATACTGAAAAAGAGAGGGAAAAATCTCAGAAACTTTTGTAAAAGACATCTTAAAAACAAATGGTGTGTTAAAAACAAAAACTGATTATAAAGTAGTATATAACTACTTATGTTTAAGAGGGCGTGCTTTCAAAAAGGGTTTTAGAGAAAACATATTGTTCAACCCAGGATGTTTTTCTGCATTTAACAAGAGGATCCACTTTAGCTCAGCAGCTTCTGTTTGATTCTCTGTAGCACCCCCTCTATTGGAACAAATGAGAACTTGTAAAATTAAAAACTTAAAACTATGTGTCAAGTCAGTATTCATAACATGTACTGCCAATGCACTTGTTTCCTTCTTGGTTCTAATGTCTCTGTTATGTTCTAAAACGATGTCTTTGAAGGTTCTATTTGTTTTTCCAACATAATAAGCATGACATTTTTGGCAGAAGGCAACATAAACAACATTCTCAGTTCTGCAATCTGCATAGTGATGTAAAGAGATTTTAAAGTGACATGAAGGATGTATATACAGTGGTTAACTATAAATGAACTTACAAGCAGAACAATTTTTGCATGGGAAAGTGCCTATCCTCATGGACTTAGGTGCATGTGGATGTGCTGATTTATGGCACAGATGTTGTTTTAATGATTTATTATTTTTAAAAGAAAATGAGGGTGTTTCACCAAACTTTTCAATAAAACCTGGAATGTCACGTAATATATTCCAATTTTTCTTGATAATATTGCAATAGTTATCAATATCATTAGAATATTGCAAAACAACTCTAAAGTTTTTTGAATTGTTTCCAGATGATGTAGATGGAAGCAATTCATCATTAGAAAAATTAAGAAATGGTTTGCACCTAGTGGATCTCTGTGTCCATGCTTCCTTAATAAACCTTAATAAACAGGTCCACTTCTGATTCAGAATAGCCTCTTTCTATAAATTCTGATTTTAGTTCTGTAAGGGCATTGGTAGCTTCCATATTATTATTGTGCAACCTTAAAGTTCTATAAATTTGACCTTTAACCAAATTTTAGTAACATGTTTGGGATGCATGCTCCTTTTGTGTAGAAGAGTATTTTTTCTAGTTGGCTTCTTGTAAATACTACTATTGACCTTCTGTAAATCAGATTTATCAAGAGAGACATCTAAGAATTCTATATGATTGTATGAGTGTTGATAGGTGAACTTGAGGAAACTGGTGGTATTATGTAAAAAAGTGACAAAACAATCTAGTTCAATTGTGCTACCTTTCCACAACATAAAAACATCATCGACAAAGCGTATATACCAGAGGAAGGTATCAAAAAACTCATTAGCAGGTTTGTGTGCTCCCAATGTGCTAGAACAAGATTGGCGTAGCTATTGGCACAGGCTATGCCCATAGCAACGCTAGTCTTTTGAAGGAAAATATCATTTTCAAAAACAAAAACATTACTTTCGAGAACTATTTCTAACAAAGCACAAAGTAGTGTAACTTTATTACTAGAAAAACACTTACTGGTTGTGAGAAAATCTCTAATCATTTCTATACCCATATCACTGGAAATACAAGTAAAAAGTGACTCAACGTCTAATGTAACAAAAATAAATTCGCAGTCGATAGTTGAGAGTCGATTACACAGTCTCTCTAAGAAAGACTTAGTATATTTTAAGATAGTGTGACAGGTATCTAGGGCTGGATGTAAATTATTCTCTAAAAAGATGGAAAGTGGTTCCGTGCACCAGCCTGTGCCGGCCACAATGGGTCTCATAGGTGGGATTGTTTTGTTTTTGTGTATTTTTGGCAGTCTATATATAGATGGAATGAGAGGATGAGCTACGTTAAAGAATTCAAATAATTCTTCATTTATAAGCTTGGTCATCAACAAATCGAACACTAGGAAAGAGACTTTTTCCATAACGCCATTTGCAGTAAATCTCATTATATGTTGATAAATACTTAGAATCATTTAACAGCAACAGCATTTGATTAATGTAAAGAACTTTATCTAAAATCACTATTCCCCCACCTTTGTCAGCAGGTTTAATAACAATTGATTGTAGGTCTTTAAGTTCATTCAAAGCTGTGATGTCATCACTAGAAATATTATAGAAATTACAATGTGTTCCTGCCCTAAAAAGCTGTCTAAATTCATATTCACGCACATTTATAAAAGACTGAACTAATGCATCAAAAATTAGGGCTGAAAGTACTAGGTTTTTTATGAGGATGAATATTACTATTTCTACCTCCAGTAAAAATAGTTTTAAGCATTAAGTTTTTCTTTAAACGTCTCAGGTCTTTGAGCATCTCCGCATGGTCTGCTCTCTTAGAGGTAATAAAACATAAGCCATTGTTCAATAATGTTACTTGCTCAGTAGTAACTTCAATAGATGAAATGTTAAAAATAGCACCTGTATCTACTGGCATCTTATTTTCACCATTGGTTGATTTCTGTCTATACTCACAGGCCATTGTGAGCTTCCCTTTCTTGTACTGCTCCTTGATCGACTTTTTATTTCTAGTAAAAAAACGTTGGTAAAGCTGTTATCCTTAGGTCTAACCGAAGCACTACTACCTTTAGTGGTTACGTTTGGAACAGATGATCTTGTAATATTTAAGTTACAATTACTTACTTTAGAAGATGTAGTTGTTATGTTAGAGATGCTAGGAGCACTACTATTCAATAAGGGGGATGCTTGCTCCATAGCAGAAGTAGTCGCTAAGCAGTGTTCATTATTAGTACTGCCATTACTAAGTGCACTTTCGTGACGTTGATCCATAACAATTTCCATGCATTCTGAAGATGGAGGCATTGGCATTGCATTAGTATCATGATACAGCCTGTGTGATTGGCTTTCTTGTTGATTGACGGAATTTAACGGTTGTCTGCTAATAAAATCTCTGGGCCAAGTGAACACATGCTGGTTCTGAAAGTCCTTGTGATCTCTCTCTGCAGCTTTTTAACTTTTGTAAGCAGCAGGCGCTTTTCATATGAGACAATATTGTCTTGCAAAACATCCAATTTGTCACCTATAACAGTAGGAGTGGATCGTTTAAAAATTATATCTTGACATGTAAGAATTTCATCTCTAAGATCATTTTCCATAGGAAAGAAAAAAATTATAAGTAAGTTGATATATTGCACACTAAACTGTAAGTTCAGTTCCTGCCATCTGCAAAGTAAATCAGGATACTTGTTGCCATAACTAGGCATATTTAGTACTCATAGACCCCTAGGGATCACTTTATGTTGTAGAGAAGCTTGTAAGTGCAAGCGTTGCCACTGCAACCATTTATACTTAAAGAGTTTATTTTCAAGTTCTTTGTAAGTCTGTAGAAACTCTCGAGATAATGAAATATTGGCAACACTATTGACAGCTTCATCAAAAGAATTTAAGTTGAGTAATGGATTATCTGCAATATTTAAAATACGAGTTAGCCGTTCACAAACTGTAGTTCCTGTAGTTCCAATACTGGAAGTTAAAGTAGATTCCATTTCAGCAGTTTCTGCCATGCCTCTTTCTCCGAATATAAAAGAGAACAAGAATAAAAAAAACGAATCCAGAGTACAGTCAAGTGCAGCAAAAAATGTGCAAAGGTAGAATTATAAACTGCATGTAGACTTACAGAGCAGAAACTTTAGTAAGACAACAAAAAAAAAGCAAAGGTAAGCACTTTCACGACTTACAGGTCGCTTCTTCAGACAATTGTACTTGCTAAAAACATTAATTTAAATAGCAGTTTACCATCACAGCTTAAAATCATTAACCAATTAACTCAGCTAATTTAATAAAATACTGAAAAAGAGAAGGAAAAATCTCAGAAACTTTTGTAAAAGACAACTTAAAAACAAATGGTGTGTTAAAAACAAAAAAACTGATTATAAAGTAGTATATAACTACTTATGTTTAAGAGGGCGTGCTTTCAAAAAGGGTTTTAGAGAAAAAATATTGTTCAACCCAGGATGTTTTTCTGCATTTAACAAGAACATCCATTTTTGCTCAGTAGCCTCTTTCTGATTCTCTATAGCACCCCCTCTATTGGAACAAATGAGAACTTGTAAAATTAAAAACTTAAAACTATGTGTCGAGTCAGTATTCATAACATGTACTGCCAATGCATTTGTTTCCTTCTTGTTTCTAATGTCTCTGTTATGTTCTAAAACTCTGTCTTTGAAGGTTCTGTTTCTGCTCTGTAAGTCTACGTGCAGTTTATACTTTTACCTTTTCACAATTTTTGCTGCACTTAACTGTACTCTGGATTCGTTGTTTTGATTCTTGTAGTTATGACTGAGACCTGGGTAAAACCCTGTATAATAAATGAGCAGATACTCCTCACAGGATATAACATTATTAGATATACGAAAAGAGCACTGGGATATGCATATGATACTCAAACAACTCAAACATCCTAACACTGACTTAACTTTACCACATCTTAACTCATCCAAAATGTTATTCATTAATTATGATCAAATACATTCAGCATAGCAGCCCTTATATCACAGCATACCCAAACAATAAGAATGTCTCCACTTTTGAATATATTCTAGCCTTGATCTCTACTAACACTAACCTCCATATCCATGTACTGGGTAATATAGACATAGATTTGTCTAGTAACAATAGTAATCCATTCTCTGTTTCACATAAATAATAGCTGATGTTACTAGAATGTAGAAAAGTACTGGCAAGAAAATCATTATTAATTGGATGTTAACAATTCAAACTAGTCACATCTTGTCTTTGTATAACTTACCAACTCTCTTAGTAACTTTCATCCAACTTTTGTTATCTGTGGTCATCAGAAAAATCAACAACAATATAATTTTAAAGTGGCAGCTAGCCAAAAGGTGTTCCCACATGGACACTTTTAATGAATTATTAACACAATGCAAATGACACTCTCTAAAATCTTTACATCTAGATGGACCTGTCTGCTTTAACCACACCTTACTAACTATCTTACTAACTATCCTCACCTCTGTTACAGTCATGCACACAGAAAAAGATTTAATCCATTGCTACCATGGATGTCAACAGAACTTACTTAATGAACTGATGTCAATCAGGGACAAAGAGTAGAACTCAGACTAAATACGTCAGTGGAAAAGTCAGCAAATTTTCTTTAACCAGCAACTACTGCAGCATCAAAATAACCCCAAACAAAATGTTAACAAAGCTATTAAGCAAGGGCAAGAAACCACACCCAGTCCTTTTCCCACTGAAAGTGATTTTAGCATTGCATCCACTTTCACCAAGTATTTCATAGACATAAGTAACACTTTTTATGGAAAACAGTAACCTTATGCCAGCCAACAATGATTCATATGACTTTCTTGGTATACTGAACTTTTGTCCATGTCAATGTCTTCAAACTGCAGCTGATACTTTAGTCCACACTATTACTTATAATTTATCCACAACTGAATTATATGTCACAATCCTAGGGTAGCAATGCTATATAATAATTCTTCATGAAAGAGGAACAAACAATTCCCTCAGTAATTCTAGACGTATTGCCACAAAAGAGGAATAAATAATTCTCTCAGTAAGTTTTGGCTTATTGCTCTACTATCTCTGGAAAAATATATACAAAACCAGCTGTTACATCACATCATAAATAACATTTATCACCAATGCAGCAAACTTGTTTATCCCTCTTAAGTAGTATTAATCATAGCAAAAAAGGTCTTTCTACCATTGGTGTTGTCTCAGACCTGTCAGAGGCCTCTGATACAGTCTCTCATATTCTGTTTTTACAAAGGCTGGCTAATACAGATCAGGCACATAGTATATTAAAATGGTTTAAAAGTTATATATCTAACTGAGAACAAGCAAAAAAATACATTCACGTAGTTTATACTTTTCTACTGTATAATACAGGTGTTCCACAATGCTAAATACTTGGTCAAATTCAGTACAGTGTCTTCATAAATGATGCATGCCAATATGTCTGATTCCTCTTCAGCACAGCATGCCAATGATTCCACTCTTATCTGTACTGTTAACTTATTCACTTAGTTCCAGCATTTCACACAGCTTAACCTTCAAAGCCTAGAGCACTGGCTTAAAATCTCAACACTTTTACTAAGTGTCAGTTAAACTAAGCTACTCATGTTTGGCTCCAGTGAAATCAGTTACTTCACAAAATAATACACTAATTAAATATATCTATCAAGCCAAACTTTTAGGCATATTAATAGATCATAAATTATCCTTCAAAAACATATTGATTACATAACCTCAAAAGCTTACAAAAGGTTTGTCATATTATACAAATCAAAAACATACTTGACAGAAACAGCACAACTACATGCAACTCAAACTTTGTGGCTACCTTCATTACTGTAGACTCCTCTATCCTTAATAATATCGCAAAATCCTACCTACATAAGGTGGAAGAAATATATGATGCAATTGCAAAAAGCACTTCTAATGACTGCAATAAAACTTACCACAGTAAAGCACTTCTTATCAACTAACTAGAGCTAAATGACATTTTTAAAAAATTTAACTTGTTAAATACCAGAAACAAATTTCTATATTGACATCTACCCATCCCTTATTTAATTTCAAAATGTATGCCTACCAGAGACCCCAAATCTCCCAGAAGCTGACAAATCAATCAACCTCTGTGATGACTTTGTACACTCTGTTCATGAGAAATTTCATTCCCCCAGACCTAACACGTGATAGTAAATTTAAAACATTTCTTTACAATCTAAAAGCCCAGCCAACTTCCATTAGGACCTGTCCTTGTACTTCAGTTTGTTCTCCATTCATTCATCATTAACTCCCATCCATCCTAGCTTCCCCCAGATCATTTTCTACCTCCTTTATCTACTAGATTGTTTCCATCTTTAACTTTATATTGATGCACTGGCATATACTTTTGTTGTATTTATTTGAGCCTTCATCAATGATGTCTTCTTCTTACGTACATATGTATTTTAATTGTTTTGTATAGGCATTCAAAAAGGTCTATGTACACTTGACTTTTTTGTTACTTGTGTTGTATCTGTGGAGCATTTCTCCTTAGGCCTCTAATGAAAACAGGCTTTTAGCTCTATCAGATTATTCAAGGTCAACTAATGGACATAAATAAAATAATATAAAATAAATATGTGATATGAAAGAGTGTGTTACTACTTCCTAAATTCATAGACAGTCTATCACCCAGACCCAGGGGCTCAATAAACCAAAACCTATTTTGGCCTGAGTTGGTTGAGTCTGCTGAGCAAAATAAAAATGCCCCCCATTAATAATATGCACACGGGGAATACATTTATGGACAGAAAGAGTGATATAATCTTTATTAAGATGACTCCATGGACAATGCAAAAGTTGCAGAATAAGAATACCTGTGTATGGTGCCTCAGTAGGACTGCAGTATGTTCAGAGCTCGCAGCTGGAGAAAACGCATCTTCATGTTACAGCTGCCAATATATATACAGTTGTGTGGGAAATCTACCTGATTGATTAACTGATTGGCTGATTTCTTTCTTTGCTTATTTCTATGTGTGTATTTATTGGTTTGTGTACTTACTCTGGTTTCTTAAATAAACACTTCATGGAGTTTTTCTTTTAAATCTAAATTTATTCTACTCAAACAAGAGCAAGCACTTCAGCTGATCTCCTTCAAAGGTTTTTAAGCCATTAATCAAAGTGACTTATTTTATACTCTTGCCAAAGACCAATCAATTCTGATATTAAAAATATGCACTTCAAAAAATATCACATTGTTTTTATTTTTCTACTTAATTCATTTAAGACTGTTTGCCTTGAGTTTGTGGAGTTTTAGGTTAGGAGACAAGACAAGCCTTGTTTTTTTTTTTTATTTTGTAAAGCCTGGAGGAGTTTAAATGCCAGTGAACAATGAGGGAGCAGTAATTTCATAAGAATAAAGTAGAAACACCAGCTATAATCGTAGTCAATACCACTGCAGTGCATATCGCCCTATTTGCATAAGCTGATATGTGTTGCAATGCCATGCACCAATGTATTCTAGTTCCCTAAAGGGTCACTTGTCATTCCCATGGAATTTGTAAGACTATGAGTCACTCCACTATGTCATTGAAACAACTCTGCAGCAGAGCACATACAGCCTATGCAGTAGTACAGATGCCAAGATTAACAAACAGAAGCAATAACCTCTCATCGCAGGACATGCAGACACTTCTATGCAGAAATTCACAGACACACATGCACATTCATACAGCAGCACTCACAATAATCATTTGTGCACAGAAACTGATAATGTCCCACAGCTAACTAACATGCAGAGTCTCATATCAGCATTCACATGCATACACTGTTAGGTGCACACAGCACGCGGTCATCCATTGATAATATGTGCATGATGCCAGTGTCTTAGGGCCTCCGAACACTCCTGGACATGAGTTATTTCTATATTAACACACACCTTGTTGGGCATTAGTGCATGCAAACAATGTCTCACTCCATTGTGTAGCTTGTTTCATGAATGGCAAAGGGCTTTGACAGCCCATTCAGTGGTGTACTACCCTTCCTCCATGGAACACCTTGTGTATTATTAGCACACATAAGAACTGCACAGATGTTCATAGCAAAACAAAGAAAGTAAATGCTTGGTCTTAATTAAGACAGAAAATAGATCAATGATTGTTTAATTCCTTGAAAAATGACTGTAATGCAACTCCAAAAACTGTGATAAAAAATAAAAATAAATGTGCTTTGTTAATGAAAATTATTTACAAGAGGTCCTTGAAGTTAAAATGTTAGTTGATTATGTAAAAAACAAACCCAAAACCAAGCTTAACTGTTTTAGCCCAGTGTAGAAGCTATACTTTTGAGACTGTGCATGAGGTATGCTGAATGATTTAGTCTGTGGCTAATCCATATAAATTAATATATAATAATCACCTACATATATGATTGCTTCACATTAGATTTGGACAGTGACTTTTGTTTCCTCATTATGATCTTACAGAATTCTCATGGCTATGGTCTTCTATTGAACTATTTGAGCTGAACCTTCTGGATGTGCATTGTGCAATGCTGACTCAACTCACCGGTGACACCAGTACATCATTTTTATTCTTCTGTGCTTATTTTGATGCCAATAAAGTTTTCACATCTTATCAGTCCGCTGTTTCACTAGCTAACTTGTTTGCAATATCTTTACAGTCATTTGTTTATTGTTTTATTTGTCCTTTGTTTTCATCACTAGAAAGCATGTTCTGCGGCATTTCTAGGTTTATTGGCAATCACTTACTTATCTTTTTTTCAGTACAACTAATCCTGCACTTAGTAATATCCAGAGATCTTTTATTCATATGAAGCATTAATTCTCTGACTGAAAATGTTTTTGCTAATGCTGTTTCCTATGGAACAATATAATTAATGTTTGTGTTTTGGTCATACTTCTGATGGTATAGAGAGCTACTCTAAAAATGAACCTACCTGGATTTTTATGCTAGTGTTATCTGTACTGAGTCTCTTAAATGAAGTGTGTTTTCTTCACTTTGGCTTATCTATATTAACTACAAATTTTAATGATAGCTAGATATCGATTGAGTTGTGATTGTTCCAAGGCTGCTCTGACAAGTAAAGATTTCTGCCCATTATGTTTGCCTTAGATATATGGCATCTTCATATATTCATGTTCTTTTTTTTTTGTAGGTTATCAGTGTAAATCATTTTAAGTATAACATGCTGCATTATAGGTATGCAAAATGTG
This sequence comes from Protopterus annectens, assembly GCF_019279795.1. Classification (NCBI taxonomy): domain Eukaryota; kingdom Metazoa; phylum Chordata; order Ceratodontiformes; family Protopteridae; genus Protopterus; species Protopterus annectens. The sequence goes on from NC_056734.1 coordinate 790,587,273, forward strand.
TAAAGTAATGCAAAAAAAATGATTTACAGTGGTAGGCACACTCTTTCAGTATCCTTGCTATTGAGCACAATATTAATAACACTGCTAATATTATCTTTACCAAACCTTGTAGGACATATAATTTTCCAATTGCAAATTAATGCATTAAATGTAAGATTGCAACTTTTTACTTTATACTTCTCTTAAGTCAGCTTGTAATTAACGAAAAATATCCTTTCTTGTCTTTACCAATAATCTGTTGATTGTCTGGTGAGATAGTGTTGGATTTAACCCTCTGCACACTATCACCCATATGCTAGCAAATCAACTTTATTACATTGATTGGTACAAAGTCACTTCCGTTGGATGTAAAAATGTAGTTTCTCTTTGCAGAAAATATACTGTAACAGCTTAGCTATACCAGCATGGCCAACACATTGCAAAAGACAGCAGTCTTGTAGGTACAGACATTACCAACCCCTTTCTTTAATTTGATAATACATAGTTCTTCCAACTGCACATTCAATTCTGCCCCCATATTAATACAGGAAACATATCTTATGTCACTACTAAAAAAAAACACAAGAACCAAGTCCCAGCCTCTGATAAAGGTAACTGCCAGATAAACACTGAAAATCCAAAGCATAAAAATTGGCAGGAGCACCACAGCTACACACAGTAAAAGTATGTATTTTTAAAAATGGACTAGATAAGCGCTTTCACGTTGTAAAACCAACGCTTCTTCAGATCTTAAAAACACAAAGTCACAACTCAGTTTAAAAACAGTTAGATGTTCAATCAGCTATGTTAATTCATCACTTCATTAAACCAATTTCCTCCCTTTCAATACAGGTTTTAAAGAGACACAAGCATTAATACCAGGATGTTTATCAGCCTGTAGCCTCAAGATCCATTTAAGTTCTACTGTTTCACTATAGTTTGTGAGATCACCCCCCCCCCCCCGGTGACCCACATGAACTATTTGTAGTACTCTAAAAACAAAGTCATGTCCAGCATTTTCTTTAATATGTTTAGCTAGTGCATTGTTCATATTGCAAGTTCTAATTTCATAAGAATGACTAAAAATTCCATATTTTAATCTCTTATTGGTCTTACCAACTTAGAATCCTGTGCAGGACTTGCTTGTGGCTAAGTAAATCACATCTGCTGTACTACAATCTGCATAGAATCTGGGACTAAAAATATATTTCCTATATGGATGTTTAAACACTTGTTCCTGTGAAATATATGTACAGGCTCTGCAATGCCTGCCACTGTATGTACCAAGTCCGGCAGACAGCTTTTTACTTGACCTAGTATTACAATTCCCTGTGCACAGTTGTCTTTTCAAGTTTAAACAATTTTTGTACATAAAGGAGGGCTTGTTCCCAACTATTTCAGCTGTCTTATTGTCACTTGTAAGTATTCCCCATTTTTTTTGTATAATATTACAAACAGAGCCTACATCATTTGTGTTCTTTAGACCAAATCTGAGTTTACTGACAAAGCTCCTATCCTTATGGGCACTCGAATCATACCTGGAGAATATGGGGCGGCAATGTTTTTTCTATCCTTGACCCCCCTCTCTTTATGCTGTATCAGGAGGTCCTTCTTATAGCCCCTTTTCAAAAATGTTGATTCAATACATCAATGTTTTCATGAACTGCTTCCTCTTGAGTGCATAGCTTAGAGGCTGTCATGTATTGGCCTCTTACTCCATTAGGATATATATGGCTGGGGTGCATACTATCAATGGACAAGTAACTATTTTTCAACATTCCTTTTGGAATAAATTGGTATCTATCTGACCCTTTGGTTAACCATTAATCATACATCCAAGAAATCTATCTCTGTCTGTGACATGAACATAGTAAACTTCAGAAATACAGTAGTATGGTTAATGTAATGAAGAAAACCTTATTATTCTTCTTGGGCCCCTCCCCACAAGATAAAAACATTGTCCACAAAACAATGATAAAATCTAATGTGTGGTCTGTATATATTGTTATTGTTAAACACAAATTGTTCCTTCCATGAGATCATTACTACATTTGCATATGAATTTGCACAGGGGGTGCCCATGGCCACCACTCATTTTTGTGTATATAAGCAGTCACCATACAAAAAGACATTATTGTTTAGAAGCAAATCCAACAAGCAACAAATGATGTCAACCTAACTGTTGTCAAAATTCCCTCTGTGTATCAACAGTTCTCTAATAGTATTAAGGCCATGCTCATTTGAGATGCAAGTAAATAAATTCACTACATCAAGGGTCACAAGAAAAAACCCTGTTATATCACCACAACTCTCCAAAAACATGAAGAGGTCGGTTAAAAATTGCTCAGTGTCCCTGAGTACAACAGTGACTAAAGCCAACAATACCTTAAGCTTACTTTCCACATATAAATAACATATTTGTGTGACCCGTTCTTCTCCTGAAACAATCAGACTCTTAATATTGCTCTGTGTATGTTTTTACAATTTTTTACAACCACACATGCAATCCATTCTGGTTTATGTATATAAAGAGGTATTGGAATATGTTGTTTTGCATTTAATTCTGTATAAAAGTCCTCAGATCATCTCACAAACTCTTCCATTGTTCTCTTTTTTTTTTTAATCTCCACTACATTCCTATGAGTTCAGCTTCATGGGCAATGGTATGTTTTTTCCCCCACAGCATTTTCCCCATCTCAGTAATAATCAATCCTCAACTTAATTTATGTCTATTTACCTGCACCTCCTACCACCCATGCAATGGGGCAGGTGGGAATGAGGAGAGAACTGTGAATTGTAGATACCATCCTGAAGAGATCAACAGGTGCCTGGTTTGAGTCCCTAGATTTCCTCCCACTGGTGGTCTGATGTGCCTGTTGTCAAACTGTGGCTTGCACTACTGACCCTGTGATGAATGCCACAATATAAGCACATTATTATTTGGTGCTGTGCAGACCAGAATGCATTTCTTAGTTTGTGCATCCTACTACAGCCATCCTTCACTAAGAGTCAGTAGTGGATTTGACTGGGTCCCCCTGTCTTCACACAGAATGGGGGATGAGGCAGTGTTAGATTCCATCTCCATATCTCCATGGCATCTCCTTATCACCCAGATCTCTAGCTGAACTTAGGTCACAGACGTCATAGTCGCATGTTCTGATAATGACATGGAGATAGTATGGGCAAGGATTAATGCAATGCATGCATACATGGATATATACATTTCTTTGATACCACACATTATAATCTTATTAAGTATAAAAGGCCTAGAAATATTTTATTGCAGTTCTTTAGTGATGTTATGCAATTGGTTCTTTTCTCTAGAATTGTTGAGTAACAACTTTATCAATGTGACCTACTTTTATCCTTTGCCCAATGTTCTATATACTCTTATTATACCACTAACAATGATATTCAGCCATTTCCTCTTAGTTAGTGTGCTATGATAGTACAGATGGGTGGGGGTAAAATATGTAGCACCAACCTGGTGAATTTAAATGATTTAATGCTAATCTATGCAACCATATAAACATATGCATAATATATTTAAATGAATATGTGCAGAAGGCTTCACATGGAACACTGTATCTCTTTTTCACTGATGGGGGTCTAAATCCTCACCTAAGAAGATGGGGGTTCACAGCAGGCATTCAACCATTCCTGTTCCAGACAACTTTCTAATTTATGATACCTTGATGCTAAAAGCTTTGCATGGGCTACTAAATTATATATTAATGAAAGAGATTTTTTTTTATTAATTTTATTGCATTTCTTGAGCCATTTATGAACACTTATCACAGGTTTTGAAAATGGGAAATCCTTTTATCATATCAAGAGTCCTTCCCAAACCACCCACCTCATGTAATAATAACATTAACCTAATATCTCTTATCTCACTGTAGCCTTGTGGTTTCTTAGGTAATCTAATTATCTTACCATCTAATTGTGAACTTGGTTCAAAGCTTTCATGGAGCCAAAGTATATTTAGTTCCACATATCACATCCTTCCTCTCTTGATACCATTGAGGCATCTTACTGGAATCTAAGTTTTAAATAAACTTTCCTTATCTACTGACTTTAAAGAAACAGAAATTTAGATAACATTCAATGTGAATTTTAATTAATTTTCCCCATAGTATCTGTAAGAAGAGTCACATTAACTTGCCATTGCAATCATGCTCTCTCACATCCCTTTATTAGTGATTAAAAGAGTTCATCTTCACAGAAAAAAACTGATCTGTTATTGAAAGGCTGCAGTCAGACACCTGTCCAGCATCCTCAAGAATTGCTCATTTGTAACAATATCTTTCTGTGGTTTAGAGACTTAAGTGTCCACATTTTCTCCTTTTTTTCTGTTATATACAAAGGGGCCAAGGCAACAACTTTAATTATGTTGCATCCTTCATTTTTCTCAAATGTCTTTTCAATGCACTTAATTTAATTCATTGCATCACCTGCATTCTGCAGATTCACTTTTCTCCTAATTTAGTAAGAATTGTAATAAAATAAATTATTAGTTGGCTCATAAGATACTGCTGTCTCTTTTCAGGTCTGACCAGAGAAAGCTAATAGATATTTTTTGTTCAGTTACATTTTATGAAAAAGGGCCTTAGGGAGTGAAGCCATTTTGACAGATCAAGAAAAGACCCTGACAAACAAACCCTGGGCACATTTTTGACTCTGTAGCTGTGGAAATGAACATGAAAAATCATGTTGATACAATACAATGAGGCTTGTAATTCTGGATCTCACAAGATGCTGCTAGATATTAAAAGGTTAATTGACCAGATGAATGTTTAATGAGACAAAGGAATGGATGTTTTCCCACTGAACTCAATGTCACTGTAATCACTATAATTGACTACATAATAGTGAAAGCCACATAACTGATAACTTTCAATTAATTTATTTTCTGATTAACTGTGACTTTATTATTTGTTGTGGTGCATTTATTAATTTCTGAATTTATGTACAGTCAGTTTTGGAAGAAACAGGGACAGATTCATTAACATCTACAATACATGCACATGATCTATATTCAATCCCTATCACATTTCTTTTGCTTTCTAGTCACTCAGAAAGATTACATTTAAGTCCACACTTTGTGGTAACCTTTATCAATCTCCATCAATATTTAAGGCTGCAAGAAAATCAGTAGGAAAACTAAAATTAGAAGGAAGAAGATGTCAGCTTTGCTTGTGTTGTATGTTTACTCACAGCTGTTAAATTTTTGACCTGGCAAAAATCCTGCCTAGTGTTTGTCAAGTATTGCAAAATATCTGCAGCAATTTTTTTTTCCCTGAACTTGATAAATTCACACCATCCTATCTGAACATGTGTGCCTGAAGCCAGGCTTGGATGCTCTACACATTTCCATTTTTTTTAAAACAGGACATTTTTTTCATGTAAATATTTACAAAAAAAAATTTTCATTCATGGTGAATTAACTATCCTTTTTATATATGATTTGTGAAAAATACGTCCTAACACCTGTACAAGCTATACTATCTAAGAGGGCTATAAGTTCCCTATTAGTGGTCAGAGAGTCCTTGCAGATGAGATCATTTGTACCTACATGAATAAAAATAGATCCGTATTTCTTTATAGTAAGGCAATCCAAGGTTCATCTCACATCTTCTACTTTGTTCCTGGCAAGCATAACACTATTCGATGTACACTTAGTGTAGGCATTAAGAAGTCCCAGGAGATGTATTACACTCATAGTATAATTTTTACTTGCAATCTATTTTGCCCTTTCCCTGAGGCTGTATAGACCTGGAGTTCATACCTCTCAACCTCTTACAGCAAGAAAGCTGGACAAAGCCATCAATAAAAGTGGGACAAAGACCTTAAAATAGGGACATTTTTAAATATTGTTCTTACAAACTTAGAAAGTTGACATTCTGCAAAAATCTGTACAGCTGAAAGGTAGAATGGAGTTAGTGCAGTTAATTATGAGGGAGTAGAGGGTGAACTAACTTTATAAGGAGTGTGGGGATGCTTGCCTCTCTGTAAATATATATGCATGCAAAATACATATAAAGGAGTTTCATTTAAAGATATTAAACCAAGTGGTATATGAAGAACATGGTGAGAAATGGTGAGTGGTATCACAATGAAAGAGAAATCAGGAACAGCTGCAAAACTCAGAGATCAAATCTTGGACAATAATCTTTAAAGCATTTTTATGATGTATAATAATGACAATAGAAAATAAAACAATTAACTTCTTTGTGATAATGTCAAGAAAGAAACAATTATAAGGGATGAAGGAATGGTTTAAAATCTGGCTTGCTCACATACCTCTCAACATCTTAACAGAATAAATCTGGACAAAGCCTAAAATAATGGGGGGACAAAGGCCAAAAAATAGGGACAGTTTTTAAATATTGTTCTTATAAACATAGAAAGCTGAATAACAGGATTTGGGTTAGCATGCATTTTCTGAAGGATATGAAGTCTGAAACTCAAATAAATATCAGTATTTGGTCACTATTTAGTGACTTCAATCCTCCAAGATTTTCCAGAAAATGAAAGTTTTTATCGGGAACAGACCAAATTTTTGAGGCAAAAATCTGGACATTCTGTGAAAATTTGTATAGTTAAGAGGTACGGCCTTGCTGTTAGTGGTCTAAGACCTGTATCTTTGAAAATAAAGTGTAAAGCAAGCAAACATAGTGAGCTTTGAAACTAAATTTAGTGCCATGCAATAACTTTTGCTTGAGACTTTGCCCATCTGCATCCTTCAATTACTCCTGCTACTTAGCGTTATTAAATTCAAGTATGATGTGCCTCAGAGTAGGGGGTATAATTTGAGATATGCCACCCTTATGTTTTGTACACATTACCATAGTGACACTTCTGTTTTTCATTTTAGAGAATTGAAGTTGCTGAACTTGAAATTTTAACCGGAGCCTGTAAAGATTTTGGAGTATTGTCAGGAAGATAGCAAATGAAATGAAAAGATGAAAAAATTCAAGGCTTTGTTTTTGGGAAATAGCTATCTACACAATGTTTATATGGCTTGTTATGCCCCAACACTGGCCCAGTAATCAAGGAGTCTCAATCCTCATCACTGACAACAGTGGGAGATTTACAGACTGGGAGGATGAGAAGTGCACACACAGTAAAGTGTAGTTTTTCCTAAGAGCAAACAGAGATTGCAGTCAATCTGAAGCCGGTTTCTTCCTCTTTCTCTAGATCCCCAGTAAGACTCCCCATTAGCACAGCTATAGAGCTGATACCTTAGCCAGGGTTCCAAGCCAAGTCCTCTAACACACTCTGTCCAACCAGTGCTTCATGTCCCTGCTCAAGCAGCTCACACACACACACACACACACACACACACACACACACACACACACACACACACACACACACACACATACACACACACACACACACACACACACACACACACACAGACACACACACACACACACACATGCGTGCGTGTGCGCGCACACACAGATTTGATTTACACACACACACACACACACACACCCACACACACACACACACACACACACACACACACACACACACCTGGGAAAGACTGGCACAGATTTACTAGCTATGGCCCCTTCTGCCCTGACTATAAAGTAGTTTTCATGCCACCAGCCAGCTCGTTATCATCAACATTAAGGCCCTTAGCAAAGGGTGTCCAATCTTACTGTGTAATGTTACTATTAATCCTAATGGTAGTTTGCCCAAGTGACAAGACTGTTAGGATGGCCACACAGTGTCACCAAATAGATAAGCAAGTACTTTAAGAGCTTAAATATGTCTCAAAGACATCAGCCCCAATTATAGATTTAAATATATTTAATAATAAATAATAAAAGAACAAGCCAATACTCAGTAGGTAATCAGTTACATCAGACTTCAAAATCACAGGAAATATTTAAAACTACATTGCAAGACAATCTCAAATAAATAAAGAAAACATCTAAGCTATACTTACTGTATTCCTGTTTGAATCTAAAGAGTTACTATGCCCTACAAACATACTTACCGAGCAACAAACATGCAGAAGTGGTGAGGGGATGTTTCCAGGTCAAAAACAAACTATACAATGCCCTCTTTCTCTCTCTTAGAGAGTTATTAAATTAATATCAAATATTACTGCTGTGTTAACTTGGATGACATCACTTTTTTGTCACCCAACTTTAGTTCTCAAGCTAAACCCCCATTGTCAGAAACTACCAACATTTAGCATCTGCCTGTGAAAAATACATATCTCTCAGATCTTTGCAACTGCTGGAAGACATAAAACACTTACAAAACAATGCAGAAGGCACCCTAGTTCTACACATCCTGCCTCATTGTTGCATTCAAACTAACTTTTATAGCACAATCATACAACAATTTAATTTCGACTATTTTCTCGAAGTTTTGCAAGTTAACCCTCTATGTTCTAGTTTCCACTGTCAAAAGTATATACATTCACACAACTATAATAGTGTATATACATTTCTGTTCTAATCCAGCAGGGCATGACGTGGTCACACATCTAGGCTCAGTACAGTACAACAGTACAAACCCTGTTCAACACACACGTCTGTACCAGCAGTTTAATATATATATAACATACAGTTCTAACACATTTGAAAGACAAGCTTATGAATTATGTTGACATTCACAAATGACCTACAATCGTTTATAAAATTCCAGATAGCTGGGCTGGCAGTATCTCATTCTGTTACATTTACATGTAAGTCATATTAATGTTCACAAATGACATATACTTATTTATAAAATTCCAGTTAGCTTAGCTGGCAGTATTTCCCTTTGTCACATGCCTGTATAGATTTTGCTTAATTCAAAAGAGCAGGAAATTCGACATGGAATAATAGCTGTACCACTAGGTTAATAAAATGAAGCAGTATACCAAAGCAGTGATTGAGGCTAATTATATGATAGGCTGCATTTCAAAAGCCACATACCCGAAAGTAATTATTGTTAATGAGGACATAAGTGGAAAGTTGTATTCAGTGTGTGATGAATATCAGAAAGGGGAAAGCAAGTTTACTATGTAGAGTACATTAAATGGTTGACATAAAATAAAAAGGTAAGGGTAAATATATGTTAAAACACTAGAACTGTTAAGTGTGTACTCTTTTTCAAGGTAGAAATAGATGGAGATGTGCTATTGGTTAAAGCATATATTAAAGGGCAGTGGAAGAGCAGTAACATTTATAAAGTAGAGACAAGAAGGAGAATGACATCTAACATGAAGATATTATTTTTTACAGAAAGAGCAATTGACAAAATAATTTAGGTGCTAGAATAGTTTAACTATTTGAAGGATTGCATCCAGAAAAAAATAAAAACTATTTCTGTACTACCTGTCTTGTACTGTTGTGTCTCAACCAACCTCAGACTAAAAAATGTATACAACTCCACAAATGTTGTCCCATCATCCTTAATTATTATATACATTCACTGTAGCTGTTATCCATACAACTATAATTTTAATTTTACATTAGTAAGCCCATCTTTAAATACATTAATAAATCTGCATTACAAATCTTAGTTGAAACATTATTGTGCTTATAATGTGAAAAAAAAAGTTTGCTGGCTCTCAACCTTTTCAGATTTTGAGTTTGTTTGATAAAACACTGTCATCTGAATGAATTATGTAGAAAAGGGCCATATATTGATGTGAAATGTTGTCCTTAGATAATATTTCTTATCAAATTCCCTACTACCCATATTGTTCTTAGTATTGTCATGTCCACAGTGGAGTCTGAGAGGAGAAAAAGAAATAAAGGCATTGCACAGACAAACAGAACTAGAATTTTCACAACTGTTTTGGCAAATACCCTTTTCCATTAAATAAGTGTGTGCATTTTACAGGCTGTGAGTGTGGAAAGCAATGTTTATAATGGCTGTTGCTGTACATTCTTTGATTTATAAGCAGTTCTGAGGACTGAGTAAACAAAATTGTGCATAGCCTAGAGGCTCTCATGTATTGGCCTCTTACTACATTAGGATATATATGTCTGGGGTGCATACTATCAAAGGACAAGTAACTATTTTTCCAACATCCCTTTCGGAATAAATTGGTATCTATCTGAACCATTTGGTTAACCATTAATCATACATTCAAGAAATATATATCTTTCTGTGAGATGGGCATAACAAACTTCAGAAATTCAGTAGTATGGTTAATGTAGTGAAGAAAACCATTCATTTTTTCTTGGCCCCATCCCCATAAGATAAAAATGTTGTCCACAAAATGACGGTAAAATCAAATGTGTGATCTGTAAATATTGTTATTGTTAAGCACAAATTGTTCCTCCCATGAGTTCATTACTACATTTGCATATATATTTGTGCAGGAGGTGCCCATGGCCACCCCCCCATTTTTGTGCATATAAGCAGTCACCATACAAAAAAAAATTATTGTTTAGAACCAAATCCTACAAGCAGCAAACAATGTCAACCTAACTGTTGTCGAAATTCCCTCTGTGTGTCAACAGTTCTCTAATAGTATCAAGGCCATGCTCATTCGGGATGCATGTAAATAAATTCACTACATCAAGGGTCTCAAGAAAAAAGCTTGTTATATCACCACATCATCATCTTTCGGCTGCTCCTATATGGGATCACCACAGCGGATCATCTGTTTCCATTTCTTCCTGTCCTCTGCATCTTGCTCTGTCACACCAACCACCTGCATGTCCTCTCTCACCACATCCATAAACCTTATCTTAGGCCTTCCTCTTTTCTGGTTACCTGGTAGCTTCATTCTTAGCATCCTTTTCCCAATATACTCAGCATCCCTCCTCAGCACATGTCCAAACCAAAGTAATCTTGCTTCTCTGGCTTTGTCTCCAAACCTTCCGACCTGGGATGACCCCCTAATATACTTATTCCTAATCAAGTCCACCCTCGTCACACCCAGTGCAAATCTTAACATCTTTAACTCTGCCGCATCCAGCTCTAACACCTGCCTTTTTGTCAATGCCACTGTCTCCAACCCATATAAATAGCTGGTCTCACTACCCTCTTGTAGACCTTCCCTTTCACTCTTACTGGCACTCGTCTGTCACAAATCACTCCTGACACTCTTCTCCACCCACTCCATCCTGCCTGTACTCTCTTCTTCACCTCTCTTCCACACTCACCATTACTCTGAACTACTGATCCCAAGTATTTAAACTCATCCACCTTCACCACCTCTACTCCTTGCATCTTCACCATTCCTCTATCCTCCCTCTCATTCACACACATATATTCTGTCTTAGTCCTGCTGACCTTCATTCCTCTTCTCTATAGAGCATATCTCCATCTCTCCAGGGTCTCCTCCACCTGTTTCCTACTCTCACTACAGATCACAATGTCATCTGCAAACATCATAGTCCACGGGGACTCTTGTCTGATTTCATCTGTCAACCTGTCCATCACCATTGCAAATAAGAAAGGGCTCAGAGCTGATCCTTGATGTAATCCCACCTCCACTTTATGCACATCTGTCACTCCCATCGCAGACCTCACCGCTGTCACACTACCCTTGTACATATCCTGTACCACTCTATATCACCACAACTCTCCAAAAACATGAAGAGGTCAGTCAAAAATTGCTCAGTGTCCCTGAGTACAACAGAGACTGAAACCAACAATGCCTTAAGCTTACTTTCCACATATAACGAACATGTTTGTGTGACCCATCCTTCCCCTGACACATTCAAACTTGGGGTTGGTTTAGTCAAAGATTTATGAACCTTGGAAAGGCCCTTTATCAATGTTGTCTTAGGTTCAGCCACATACAAAAAAATCAAACAAGTCATGGTCAATGGAAGTTTCCATAAATAATTCATATAAAGCACTATGTACATAATCAATAATATCTCCATCTCTCCAGGGTCTCCTCCACCTGTTTTCTACTCTCACTACAGATCACAATGTCATCTGCAAACATCATAGTCCACGGGGACTCCTGTCTGATTTTGTCTGTCAACCTGTCCATCACCATTGCAAATAAGAAAGGGCTCAGAGCTATCCTTGATGTAATCCCACCTCCACCTTATACGCATCTGTCACTCCCACTGCAGACCTCACCGCTGTCACACTACCCTCGTACATATCCTGTACCACTCTGTATCACCACAACTCTCCAAAAACATGAAGAGGTCAGTCAAAAATTGCTCATGACACATTCAAACATGGGGTTGGTTTAGTCAAAGATTTATGAACCTTGGAAAGGCCCTTTATCAATGGTGTCTTAGGTTCAATCACATACAAATCAAACAAGTCATGGTCAATGGAAGTTTCCATAAATAATTCATATAAAGCACTATGTACATAATGAATAATAGAGCTTACCCTCTCCATGATGATCTGTACATATGTTGTATCCTCATTCAGCATGGCAAGCATACTCAAATTATAATCTTTGTGATTCATGACTACTATAGACCCTCCTTTAAATAATTTAGGGCTCAGTGCTGTGATGCTGTTAAATTGTAATAAGCCTTAGCCTTTCTCCAGGCACATACTCACATAACTCATTTTCACATATTTTTCTAAAAAGCTGTACATGTAAAGGCATTGATGGAACAAAAACACTCGGCTGCCTGAATCGCGGTCTATTGGTAACATCATTAATGTAATTAAACATTAGTTTTAAAGTCAAATTCTGACAGAAAAGTCTTAGATCAATCAGAACATCACTCACCTCTGATTGTACAGAGGGAATAAAACTGAGTCCCTTATTCAGAACAGATAGTTCTGCTTCAGTCAAAATCTGGTCAGAAAGGTTATACACTATACAATTCACTTCCTCATCTTGCGTATTCCTTGTGGGCGCTAGTTGGAATGTTTCCTCTTGTGGTACCTTCTGCTGAGTGAACGAGATGACTTCACCATCACCAGTAAGGGATGTAAACCCTGTTTCTCAGTTGGTCTTTCTTTTGGTTTGGCTCCCATATTATGCCACTGTGCTGTGTTACCTCCAGACCTCAAATTACCCGATTGTGGAGCATCATTCACTAAAGGATTATTCAGTTCAACATCCTGTACACCATTATGGGAAGGCAGTACATCAGTTCTTATGGCAGCATCATCTGCTCCTTCAACATCCTGCCCCGGTCTAGGGTCTTGGTTTTCTGACACTACCATATTATTCTGGTCAAGCTCAGGAACCCTTTGCTGGCCACCCCTCTTCTCTGTTGTTCTTGGCAATACAAAAATATGACCAGATAGAAAGTCAGTATAGTCCCTACTAAGAAAAAAATCATCATTATTATAAATGCCAACAAGAGTACTGGAAATATGATCAATATCTTTGGGACCTAAATTAATCACCAAAAAAATTCAATTATTAGAAAAATTACTCAAAGCTTAAGACTATAGACACCACTTCTTATTTTTCTCAGGCACTGTCATCTTTCAGAGTTAGAGGCTGGAAAAAATGGAGTTTGGAGTGCTCCACCTATGCAGAGAGCATATTGACAGTAGTTCTTACCACCCCTAAACTCTAAGGAATATAAAGCAAAATGGCTAATGTATGAGAATGTTATTGCAAAATGTATAAAGTTAAGAATAGAGCTCTTAAGAAGTGACTTCATATAATGTTAGAATTTTAAATTTGTCCAAATTCTCCATTGTTCCATTGTGGCCTATTCAGAGTATAATAATGCACTTCATCTGGGTGGTATAAACAGCCCATGTGTGACAAAAAATAATGCACTTCCACGTTTCACAATTTCAGATATTTTTTCTCAACATTTCACTGAGCTAAAGAGACTTGACTCAGACACTGGCAATCATATAATATAGGCCTGAATATAATGTACATGCTGTCATAAATGCTTCACTCCTGTAGGCCAGCCACCTTTATTCAGAGATCACGGCATTGTTTCTGTTATTTTTCCTAGCAACTAATGTGTCCATTAAAACAAGAATATCAGTAACAGGGTTTTTATGTAACACTATGTTGCCCTGTTTTGGGCTGAATATATTACCAAACAAATAGACACACATACACACACACACACACACACACACACACACACACACACACACAGACACACACACACACACACACACACACACACACACACACACACACACACACACACACACACACACACACACACACACAAAATCACAGTCTGCTTTCCTATTCACTCTAATTATGAATCCAATTTGTATTCTGGAATATTGAGGTCTTATTTTATGCATCCCAAAATATCAAAATTACAATAAAAGCTGCAAGAAAGTCCTAGCCAAGATAGAGACCTCATTGTGTAGTACCTTAAACCTCCATTGGTTTGGCTTGATGACTTTTTAAATTTTCAGTCGTTATCGGTACATTCAGGACAATAACACCAAACTCGGCTTTCAGCCTTTTTTTTCACCTTATTAGTACAGCATAAGTGGATTGTTTGGTTAAACTTTAGAAATGCAGAGCTTAAAATGAAGCCTGCTTTTCCCCTTCCCCAGAAATGCAGTGACCTCCGAATTAGCATATTTAGAAGCTGAGGTATGGGAGAAAGCCTCAGTATATGGAATGGCTCTAAGATGTGCAGTCTCACTGCAAAATGTTTTCAGTATCAGAAATTTTACAAATTTTAAACATGTAATTTCATTCCTTGAAATTCTGCTAGAGAGGTGTGAAATTGCACTGCAGTTTTTTTTTCTCCCTTCTGCTGATGTTCTCTCTTTACTTTTTTATAGTTTTGCTTTACTAATGATAACATCCTGTCCCCATTCCCTATGGTCATTGTTTTAGTCTTTATTCTGTGTTATATGACTACTGTTTCTCTGTTATTTTCTTGTAACAATGTTCTCTGGAATGCAAATCCATCCATCCATCCATCCATCCATCTATCCATCACTCCATCCAGTGTTCTCTGGAATGCAAATCCATCCATCCATCTATCCATCCATCCATCCATCCATAACAAATGCTGTGCTTAAAGCTCATGTTTTAAGTCTACTGAGTCTACATTATTTTCTGTCTATCCTGCAGGCTATAATGCAAATCTGTAATATTGCTTCACCTCTTTAAGCTCCTCTGCTGAACCACTGAGTGGTCCAAAGAGACAGTGTTCCACCCAGATAACAAATTCAAATAACTAACTAAATAAGTAAAATAGAAACTTCTGCCACAGAAAATAAATGACTACAAGGAATGTTAACTCTTTGGGTTACTACTGATGTGGAACTAGTCTTTAAAGTAAACACAGCAGCTTGGAGTCAGAACACACACAGTGACCTTCAAGCCAGTTATGACAATTACAATATTCTGTTTAATCACTGTAAGAAATTTGCTATCAAAGTCAAGACCACATTTTAACTTAAAACAAACTTCTCCACTAGATAACACAAATCTCCAGAGTGAAAAAAAAGTTTGCTGGATGGGCTAATCACATACAACCCATTAAAGTGCTAATCAATGCAGATAACATATTTGAGCATAATAAATTAGAAGTAAACAGTACCTTTGCTACTTATTTCATGACATCATTAGGTAAAGATTTTATCTCTTCTAAAGCCTGTTACCAAGCCAAGCAGCTTACATGACTTTCACTTTTCAAATGGCTTTCCGCTTAGGGAGATTCCTCCTGTCAGAACTTTATATCTGTTTCTTGTGGTCTCTGTGGTAATTTCTTACGGTATTTGACATGTTCATTGCAGTTACCATGAAGCACATCATAAATATTTCCCTTGTTACTTGAGAATGTCAAGAACTGGGGGAATCTTCAATGTCATCACACTGTTCAAGAAAGTACAAATGAGGACATCTGGTTCATATAGTTAATAACACTCCTGTCTACATCTGAAAAAATAATACACAAAGCTGTCTTGGGTATGTCTGGTATTGCAACAATTTAGTGTTAATGTAATTTTAAAGTAATGTGTTTTACCTGTTGAGAGTTTTGTCCTCTAAGAACATGAATGAGAAAGGATAAAGCCTGTCTAAAGAGGGTTTGCAGTCAGTTCAGCAAACTGGCTTTTGAGTTCTATTCCATTACTTACATAGGGGAGGGCAGTCTGAATTGTGGCTGGAATTACAATAACTTAGCATTAAAGACTTTAAAGACATTTTCAACAAAAGAAAAACTATTCTGTTTGGACTCAAGAACATCTCAGCATACACATAGCTGCATGGTATTAACATGCCCCAGATGGGAAATGTATTGAGAAATTATAAACTTACCAATACAGAGGCACATGGATGAATCAAGCACTGGGATTAAACCTCCATATACAGAATGCTAAAAAAAAGCTAACTGTAAAGCACCAATCATCAGTCCTGCTAATTACCTTAAATTTGATAAGGAAACAATTTCTCCCTGGGCCTCCACTGAAAATGGGTTTGTCCAGTCAGCCTTTTCTCAGTCAACAAAGACAAATTATAAAATAAAGGGAACCATTGGCAAGGGAGTTATACTTCTTATGCTTGGATATGTTCTACCAGTGATGGCATAAGCATTCAGAAGCATTTTTAAAATGATTGCAGGTAACTCAAATAAGAAATTCAGTATCTTTTTACGGTTGCTCCTAATGGGGAACATCACTGTATCTCCCTCAGAAATGACCACTGTTCAGCTGTATGTCTAAGCACTATATTCCATTTGGGTATCCTAATTTACAAGGCACTAAATCTGGAATGCTATAGGTCACTGCATCAGATTCTGACTAATAATATAACTCCAGTTTATATGTCTTCCATAGCAGTCTTGTCAACACTAATTATATCAGATAACTTATTTAAAATGTATATCCAGTGCATTTTAAATAAGAGGTCTATGGTATGTAACTCCTTTCCGGAAAAAACATTGGATTGTTCTCCATTTCCCCAAGAGGTGGTGGCACTTTTCCTTGTAGCTCTGTACAAAAAAGTGCTCATAGTAGATATAATAAGTTATAATATATATTATATAACTGCATTGTGCATGTAGAAAAGAGGCTTATGGAAATAAGCTAATTTAATACTTTTAAATATTTAATGATTTGTGTATTTCCTTTGTCCCATTTACCGTAACTATATTATAACTGAAAAATCGGCCTAGTGGATTAGCTCACTTATTTTAGAAAATAAATAAATAAAGGCATATGTACATATATGCATAATTAAATAAAAAAAAAACACATGAGGCTTGTAGACTGGAGCAAATTCATGACAACAGCACAAAGGGATAGCTTTGCTGATCACAACAAATGCCGGAAGCTCTTCAACTTCTTTATCATTCATGTTTACACAATGTTCATTTTTATCTTTAAAATCAGTAATGTATGAACAGGGAACACTATTCTAGATGAACTTCCCTAAGGATTTAAACAGTGGAGTTTAGTTTTGCATCTGAAACGTTATTTCCCTATTTTTCTGAAATGTATACACTAGCTCCATAGGATATTACCCCATCAACAATGAATCGTATAAGTAAGCAAGTTGTTGTTGTCTTTCGGCTTTTCCCCATTAGGGGTCACCACAGCGGAACTCCGGTCTGCTAATGACTGGCAGTAGATTTTCACAAACGCCGAGGTACCAGCTCAACGTTCAACCTTCAACGATGGCACGCCCATTTACACATGTCTTTCGAATGCCCACCCAATCGCGGGGCGGACATGCAGACTCCACACAGAAGGCACTCCCTGCACTCCAGCCGAGAATCGAAAGGGAGAACCTCTTGCTGTGAGGCAACAACGCTACCGCTGCACCACCGCAGAAGTCATATAAGTAAGCAAGTAAATAATAAAAATAAATAAATGTGGCATGCACTTGATTGAAACCCTTAATGTTGCACTGTGTATGTTTATACAATATTTTATTGCAACCACACATGCAATCCATTCTGATTTATGTATATAAAGAGGTATTGGAATGTGTTGTTTTGCATTTAATTCTGCATTAAATTCCTCAGATCATCTTGCAAGCTCTTCCATGTTTCTCTTCCAATTTTTAATCTCCACTACATTTTGAATTTAATTTAATATGTGATAACCACATAAGTGAAATTATGTCCCTTGCAACTTTTATACCTTTGAGTTCAGCTTCACGGGCAATGGTATGTTTTTTCCTCCACAGCATTTTCCCCATCTCAATAATAATCAATCTCCAACTTAATTTATGGCTATTTACCTGCACCTCCTACCAGCCATCCAATGGGAAAGGTGGGAATAACTGAATTGTAGATACCATCCAGAAGAGATCAACAGGTGTCTGGTTTGAGTCCCTAGATTTCCTCCCACTGGTGGTCTGATGTGCTTGTTGTCAAATTGTGGCCTGAACTACTGACGCTGTGATGAATGCCACGATCTAGGCACATTATTATTTGGTGCTCTGCAGACCAGAATGCATTTCTTAGTTTGTGCACCCTACTACAACCATCCTTCACTAAGAGTCAGTAGTGGATTTGAATGGGACCCCTGTCTTCACACAGAATGGGTGATGAGGCATGAGGCAGTGTTAGATTCCATCTCCATATCGCCATGGCAGCTCTTTATCACCCAGATCTCTAGCTGAGCCTAGGTCACAGACATCATAGTCACATGTTCTGGCAATGACATGGAGATAGTATGGGAAAGGATTAATGCAATGCATGTATACATACATGTGTATATATATGTATATGTATATATATATATATATATATAGAGAGAGAGAGAGAGAGAGAGATGAGAGCATCCAGCCATCTATAGTTTACTTCAACCAATATACAATCAGAGTGATACAAACAAGCTATGCAGATATGGGGATAATGTACAAACTCCACACAGATGTTTACCAAGATGTCTTACTAAAGTTGTGGGTTCACCTTTGTCTCAGACCATTTCTTTGATGCCACACAGGATAATCTTATTAAGTATAAAAGGCCTAGAAATATTTTATTGCAGTTCTTTAGTGATGTTATGCAATGTTTTTCTTTTCTCTAGAATTGTTGAGTAACAACTTTATCAATGTGACCTACTTTTATCCTTTTCCCAATGTTCTATATACTCTTATTATACCACTAACAATGATATTCAATCATTTCCTCTTAGTTAGTGTGCTATGATAGTACAGATGGGTTTGGGGGGAGGGGGTGCAACATGTATCACCAATCTGGTAAAGTAAATGATTTAATGCTAATCTATGCAACCATATAAACATATGCATAATATATTTAAATGAATATGTGCAGAAGGCTTCATATGGAATGCTGTATCTCTTTTTCACTGATGGAGGTCTAAATTCCCACCTATGAAGATGAGGGCTCACAGCAGGCACTCGTCCATTCCTGTTCCAGACAACTTTCTAATTTATGATACCTTGATGGAAAAAGCTTTACATGGGCTACTAAATTATATATTAATGAAAGAATTTTTTTTAATGAATTTTATTGTATTTCTTTAGCCAATTTCTAAACACTTATCACAGGTTTTGAAAATGGTAAATGCTTTTATCATATCAAGAGTCCTTCCCAACCAACCCACCTCATGTAATAGTAACATTAACCTAGTATCTCTTATCTCACTGTAGCCTTGTGGTTTCTTAGGTAATCTAATTGTCTTACCATCTAATTGTTTAGAACCTGGTTCAAAGCTTTCATGGAGCCCATAATGTCTGTAAAGAGAGTCACATTAACTTGCCACTGTAATCATGCTCTCTCACATCCCTTTATTAGTGATTAAAAGAGTTCATCTTCACAAAAAAAAAATGATGTGTTATTGAAAGGCTTCAGTCAGACACCTGTCCAGCATCCTCAAGAATTGCTCACTTGTTGTAACAATCCCCCAGATTCAGCAAGCCCTGCACGGTGTGTAAGACTAGTGCAGGAGCTCCAGCAGGCAATATGTCTGCCGTGCGATCCAGGAATAAGCTGCAGGGACCTGCACGAGTGCTCCTGCAATAGTCCTGCACAGACTCAGCTCCTGTATGCAAATTACCCCATTTGCAGGTGAAATCCATACAAATGAGGTGAATTTGCAATCCAGGAAGCTGGAAGCCGGACGTGCAGGACTAGTGTAATCTGCAGAAATGTACACGGTTAGGAACCGAGTATATTTCTGCAATCTACAAAATGGAGACATGACAGCTCCAAATAAAGGGTGGATATTATGTAGAAAGCATGCCAATGGCCAAATATATGGCCAATGGCATGGGAAACAGTTTCAAAAATAAAAAAAAAATAACGTTTATATTTTTTTAGCCGATCTCAGCTGTTTAAGCGTAGGGCAGCAACGTGCAAACAGAATCAGGTGAAAAATAAAATAAAAACACCAAAATAAGCATTCTAACCAAAATCACTATTTTGCCATTATACTCAATAGCAGGCAAAAGATACATGGCCAGTGAATAGTGGTTGCTAAGGGGGAAGGCTTGTTGTGGGACCTGTAACTATGCATCAGCAGGCAATCATATGCAAATGAGGGGAATTATACTGAATCCCAGATTTCCCCTGCAAGCTAGTCAGCACCCAACAGTGTAAGAGCAGGAATAGCTTTTTGCAAGCCTACGAGTTAGCTGACATCATTAGGGGGGTGTCAGGCATACTGTAAGCAGATTGGAGCCCTGTGGCTTGGGTTTGCCCTTAGCTTAGCAGAGCTAAGAAGGGGGTGTGTCTGAGACTGCCTAGCACTCTTTACATTGCGTAAGCAGGTTTGCGCACCTCGCACCGGGGTTTAAAGAAAAAAACACAGGAAATAACAGCTCTGTGCACAATTGAGCACTGTGTTTCAGCAGTGTGTTCCCGGGCTTAAACAGGAAGGCAATTGGAAAGGAAAACAGCAGTAAGAAGGTAATCTAGGAAAGCTAGCATAGCTGGCAGGTGAAATGTATCAGAATCAGTCAATTATACAGGTAGCAGACCAACCCATATAAAGAGCACTGAAACGGCTGAGGGTAAAACCAAGGTGCAGAAAAATAGTAACAAAACGAAAAAAGCTGCACCAAGCTAACACACAGTAAACATTTATTCAAACAAACACAAAGTGGTAAGTGCTTTCACAACTACAGTTGCTTCAGCAGACATAATTCAAGAGTAACAGAATGCTTAAATAGATGCAATCATAGGGCCAATAAACCTATTAGTTTGAATTAGCCAATAGTATCATGTCACATAATACCATCAATAAATTAACAATTAGATAAAAATAAAAGCAAAACAAATTGTGAGTAAGCATTACCAAAATAACTTACTCAAACAGATAACTATATATATATATATATATATATATATATATATATATATATATATATATATAAAATGTGAAAAAATAATAAATGCATAGAAATAGATAAAACCTGTTAAAAAAGTTAAAAGATTTTTAAAAACCTGAATTAATGTTTAAGTCATCTAGCCTTTAAAAAAGGAATTAAAGAGGTAGTCTCATTTAGGCCAGGATATTTCTCAGCATTAAGCTTAAGAATCCATTTTTGTTCATGCCCCTCTGTAACATTTTCTATGACACCTCCTCTTAAGTTTCTAGGTATATGTTCTATAACAAAAAACCTAAAAGTTTGAAAATTATCAGTGCAAATTACAAGGTTAGCTATCGCATTAGATTCCTTATGATTATTAATGTCTCTAATATGTTCTAAAATTCTATCTTTCAGCATTCTGTTAGTTTTGCCTACATAAAATGCAGGAGATTGCTGACAGAAGCAAAAATAAACAACATAAGTAGTTCTACAATTTGAATACTGATAAGAACATATCAAAAAATGTCTAGTAGGATGTGTATATTTATTCTTCCTAAAAATATATTTGCAAGCACTGCATCTTCTACATGGAAAAGTGCCAATGCAGGTGGAACGACTCACAGTCTCTCGTGCTTCCCCATTACATAGATGCTGTTTCAGGGACTTATTGTTCCTAAAACTAAAGGCTGGAGCCTGGACAACTTTCTTAATAAGACCAGGGACCTCCTGTAACAAATGCCATTGTCTCTTAATAATTTCCGTGTATTGATTCACATCACTGGAGAATTGAAACACGACTCTGAACTCTTTCCTAGCGGTTGCATTATTATCTAGAGTACCAACAGCAGTGTTGGTATTTAGGTAAGGCTTGCATCTAGTATTCCTCAATTTATAAGCTTCAGATACAGTTCTGTTAATATCCATAACTGAATAACCCCTATCCAAAAAATCGGACTTAAGGCTTTCAAGTGCATTTACTGCATCCTCATCTCTATTGTGTAGGCGTAAATTCCTAAAGACTTGATCCCTTAGCACATTCCTAGGAATGTGTCTGGGGTGCATGCTAGATTTATGTAGAAGTGTGTTTCTTCTAGTTGGTTTAAAATAGATGCTGCTACTAAAAATCAGACTTTTTGACTTTAACATCAAGAAAACTGATTTCTGTGGTAGAACTCTGATGAGTGAACCTCAAGAAATCAGTTGACGTGTGCAAATAATCAATAAAATTCATAATGTCAGAACCATCTCCTCTCCGCAGCATAAAAATGTCATCTACAAAATGGACATACCAAAGCACTTGTCCAAGAAAATGATTGTTACCAGATAAAATGTTCTGTTCCTCCCAACAAACCAGGGCTAGGTTGGCGTAGCTATTGGCGCAGGCAGTGCCCATAGCCACGCCAACTTTCTGCAGAAAAAAATTGATCCTGAAACATGACAATGTTATTCTCTAGTATAATTTCCAATAAACTGCAAATCAATTGGATCTTAGTGTTAGTAAAACATCTATTAGCAGTAAGAAATTCTCTAACTCTATCTATGCCCCATGAATTGGGAATACTTGTGAATAAAGATTCTATATCCATTGTGATGAAGACAAAATCTTCATCACTATCCATACTATCCATTCTATCCTGTAGCCGTTTCCAAAAACATCTTGGTATCTCTTAAAATGGCATGGCAGCCTTCTAGGAAACTATGTAGATTTCCTTCAACATAAATAGAGAAAGGTTCAGTGCACCAACCAGTGCCTGAAACAATAGGTCTCATAGGTGAAACAAACAAATCCTTATGGACCTTGGGCAAGCCATATACCCTGGGGACAACTGGCTTATAAACATTAAAATACTTAAGCAAAGAATCATCAATCAAATCAGTGATTAATAAGTCAAAAATCAGAAAAGAAACTTTGTCAATAATTGCATTCACTGCAGGCTTAGAAATGCATTGATATGTCTGCGTATTGAATAAAAGTTTCTCCATTTGCCTAATATACAAATCCTTATCCAATAACACTATATCGCCACCTTTATCTGCTTGTTTGATAATCGAGTGTAAGTTTTTTTAAATCTTGTAAAGCTTTATATTCATCTATTGTCAAATTACAAAAAGAATAACTGTTGGTAGAAAATACACTAAAATCCCTAAAAGCAGTTTCACAAGAGTCAATAAACCTTTGTATTCCTGCAGGCGTTGCTGGAACAAAAGAACTTGGTTGCTTATAAATATAATTCTTATTACATAAACTTGCTGAATCTGCAGGAAATAAATATTTAAGTGAAAAGCTTCTGCCCAATAGTCTTAAATCTTTTAACATCTCTGCAATGTCAGCTTTTTTTGCAGGGATGAAAGACAGGCCCTTATTTAAAAGATTAAGCTGTTCAACATTTAAACTAAAAGACCAGCCCAGCCCAAAACACTACTAAAAACTATGCAAACACCTTTCCCTATGATTTTTCCCACATACTCTATACCACCAGTGTATACAAGTGGGGGAATTTTAACAAACAAAAACAACAAAGTGATAGGGGCTGCAATAGCTATCATACATCAACATGTGGAAGAGGCTGACGGTGGTGAGGATGAGAATGCTGTTGACCAACCCACAGTGAGGAGACGAAGAAGAGTGTACAGACCCAGGGTGACCTATCAGGGGCTACATGAGCTGGAGATAGGGAGTGCTATAGGGTGGACAGGGACCTCCTACAGCAAATTGTTGAGCTGTGCCGGCCACGCCTCACACACAGAACTAACAGAGGGGAACCCATCCCAGTGGATACCAAGGTATGTGTAGGCCTAAGAATACCAGCTATCGGTACCGTCCAAAGACCAGCTGGAGATATAATGGGGATCTCACAGGCATCAGCATCCAGGGTACTCCACCAATTCCAGGATGCCATGACAGTACATGCAGGTGAATACATATATTTCCCCAACACCTGTGAGGCATTGGCCAGCAATATGCATCTCTTCCACCAAATAGCAGAATACCTTAAGGTAGTGGGTGCTATAGACTGCATGCACATATGCATCAAAGCACCACCTGGTGAGTGGGTCTACATCAACTGCAAGGGCTTCCCCTCCATCAACTGCCAGGTCAAATGCGATGCCCAGGGAATTATAATGAATGTGTGTGTTGGCTGCACTGGAAGCTATCACAATTCCCACATCTGGCGTCTGACGTAGCTTTACCAGAGATTTGCCAGTGGGGACATTCCTTACAGCCACCTAGTGGGGGATACTGGCTATGCACTGGAGCCGTGGCTGATGTCACCCATCAGAAATGCACACACACCCAAACAAGAACTCCATAATGAGGCACACGCACAGACCAGAATTGTAATAGAGCATGTGTTTGGAATGCTCAAGTCATGGGTCCGGTTCCTGGATACATCTGGTGGAGCCTTGCAGTACTCCCCAGTTACATGTACTGAAATTGTCATCGTATGTGCCATGTTACACAATATGATCCTGCAGAAACAGCTGCAGCAGGGACAGCATGAGGCAGGACCACACAGCCCCCGACCATTGCCAAGGCCTGCACAGGCACAGAGTGACTTGGAAGAGGAACAACCTGAGCCTGCCTCAGTAAGCAGAAGGAGGGATGCCCAGTATGCCCTGCCCTGGCTTTGGCAAAGAGGCATAGCACATACACTGTCACAGGTGGGACCCAGGGAATGACACCACTCTCTGACTCGCACATACAATAAAAGGGATGCCAATCATGACACTACTTGTGCTCAATCATGTATAGGAAGTGTACTATGTGCATCTGACATAGACAGCCCTCCAGCACCATCCTCAGTACTGGCACACTCACAAGGTAAGTCACTCTCCTTACCAATTGCCGAATGGAGTAATATGTGCTGTTACTTGTATTTATGGTATGGGTGTGAGCATGCAAGGGAACTGGGTGCTTGAATGGGATGCCAGCAGAAAGTAGACACCTATAGTGGAAGCATGAGATTTGTAACAAATACTGGTGTCACCATAGTAGCCAGTGCTACACATGGTGGCAAAACCCACTGCAGGAAATGTGCTGGGCCACATGTGTGTCCATTTGACTCACACATGACAGTCATGGAGGTTCACATACACAACAGTCTCAGCTAGCAGGACAGGTGTAGACAAACACAAAGGCTGTGCTAAGGCTTTTGAATGATGACTATGGGTAACCTCCGCCCCCAGGCCAAACATGTCAGGAAGTGGTATGTTAGTTATGAAGGGTAGGAAGTCAGAAACTGATAGGTCAATCAAACCTAAGAGCTGTAGTGCAGATATGCCTCTAGTCAGCGTGATAGGTTAGAATACAGGATGAAATGGAGTACTTGACATACCAGTACAGTCATAGCAAATGTGTACAAGTGTCAGGTGTGCCCCCACAATCCTATGTAGAAACGTAGAAACAGTCAGGTGTGTCCCCCCAATCCTGTGTAGGAATGTAGAAACAGTCAGGTGTGCCCCCTCCCCCAATCCTGTGTAGAAATGTAGAAATAGTCAGGTGTGCCCCCCCATCCTGTGTAGAAATGTAGTAACACTCAGTTGTGCCCACCAGTCTTATTTAGAAATGTAGTAACATAGTAACAGTCAGGTGTGCCCCTCTAATCCTAAGTAGAAATGCAGTAACAGTCAGGTGTGCCCCACCAATTCTACTTAGAAATGTAGTAACAGTCTGGTGTGCCCCCCAATCCAATGTGCACATACGTTGTAACAGTCAGGTGTGTCCTCCCCAATCCTATGTAGAAATGTAGTAACAGTCAGGTGTGCCCCCCGTCCAATATGATGTAGACATGTAGTATCATGTATGTGTAGGTATAATACCAGTGGATCACAGATGACCTGAAGTGGCCAAGATAGCAGGATAGATAGTAGCATTTGTACAATATGCAGGTATGCGTGTGATAGGTTGGTGTCTGTGTCATATTATGTGAGAGTGGTCAGTATGTATGCATGTTGAGGTATGACCTGGTGGCCATTGCCCACTACTGCCGATGACAGGGCCAAGTCCTTACAACTGCAGTGCCAAAGACAATTTTACCCAGTATAACACATGCTAGCAGTAAGCCATTGTAAATGTATGGTAGTAATATGTGTCACTATCTGAAAGATGGACATGGCATGACTGTTGGGCTAGATATACAAGAAGTACACAGGGAAAAGTACCCCAGACATACAGTATATAATGTGTAACCATGAAATGGACACACACTTGGAATTATACATACAGGTATGCATCACATTATCTAGACTTTTAGTAGGGAATACTGATGTTGTCTCGCCGAATACTTGCAGGTCACAAAGGTGATAGGACTGATGTATTGGGAAACGGCTGATGTTCCTGCACAAGACAGCATAACTGGAATGTCCCATACATATCTGTGAGTCAGATGCAAGTAGTGTCCATAGCATACATGCACTCAGTTCACCAAAACACTACCCACAGGTACCTCTCTGGTCGTATCCCTGCTGTTGTGAATGGGTACAATATGACCCCCACCTGTGTATGGCAACAGCGAAAGAATGCAGCATGCAGTGCAGATGTCCCATGCAGTTGTGTCCCTAGCTGTAAGTAGCACCCTGCCAGCATCCACACCACCTGATCAATACTGCTAGAAAGTATTGGCATGAATGCCTAGCACACCTTACCCTATCACACCAGGGGAATATACTGTATGGCAGTCTGGGACTGTAGGACTGACAGAAGGCAATGGCCTGCTACAGCTGGCCTGCATCACCACCAAATGGCCTACAGGCCTCTGCCAAAGGCCTGCATCTCACTCATACTGCCAATGTATGTTATGTCATGGACACCCAAATAACAATATAACACACTTCACATAGGCCATATGCAAGGCCATGCGGACAAACCACAGTAACATATCCACCATGTCCCACTGCATGAACTGTGGACCAACACCAAAACACAGCTGTGATGAGCTGATAACTATAGGGAAAGTATCAGAGAATGTGTGCATAATGTATGGAAAAGGATAGAATAATAGAGGGGGGTGGGAGCATGGGCAGCACGGAATGTGCAAGGTACGACAAACAGCTGTGTGCACATACTATCCCTGGCTGCAAACATCAAAATGGGTGGCTACAAACCTGCCCATACACCACAATAGGGGTAATGTTCTGACTTATGACCCCTGCCTCTGGATAACCTGTGTGTATTTGTACAGCTGTGAGGTATTGCCAAAGCAAGATAAGGCCATACTGTCCTGTCGATGGATGTACAAGTATGGGATACTCTGTTAGCACTGTACCAAGGTGCTGAACTGGATACACAGACCCAGCAGCAAGTGTCTGCAGCTCCCCCTCCAGAATTGCATAACTTTCTATGAATATGTAGGCATTTGACCACAATACTGGACACAGCTGCATTCACCCTGTGTTCCCCAGGACATCACTATGAGCACAAATGTCCACCTGACAGTACTTGAGGACATAAAACATCACAGTGTATAACAGTATACATGTCTGAATATTTCTGCTAACACCAGTACCACGTAGCGGAAGCAGCACAGACACAATCACCTACAGTACACACTATCCCTTGTACAGTGTGACCCCATATCACCAACTGATCTACAGATATCCTGCAGAAACAGTTTGTTACCTGTAGGTGTAGAACACACAGGTCGGCACTGGAGTGCAAACTATTGGAACGGATCCACACATGTAGTACATTAGGGCATACTGGGCATGCTTACACACATAAACAAATGAAGCCCATGTCAGTTGCAGATGTTAGTGCATACACTCCTCAGTATGCACCAGTAATGTTTTGCACAAACATTAAATACACATATATATCCAAGGAAACACACTATAATATTCCAAAAGTACACATACATAGATGTGTGGAAGAGAGTGACAGTGACAAAGAGCCTCCCAGCACACAGCCAATGGGCTACAACCACGTGATGTGTAAATGTCACTCACTGTAGAAACTAGCCACTGGTATTCCACAGCAGTACAGACTCTGTGGTGCAAGTGCTAACTGTGCAACATGACTGTACAAGGCAGAAGTTATCTAGCAGTTGTATACATGTACCTGTGGAATATAAAACTGCGTGTGCCTTAGTGTGTTGTGTCTACCTCAAGATGAATGGGTTATGGCCCATGCACACACACTGCCCTCCCCATAGCTCTACTATGACAAGCCTGCTGATGTCATTCACTTTGAAATACAGCTTTGGGAAAGAAGTAGTCCAGTAATCTCTGTGGTGCCTTCTCAAACTGTGTAATGCTATAGTGTGATGAACTAGTTAAGTAGGAGTTCTAATCCCAGACATTCCAACTGTGTATGTGTATCCCTGTTGGTGTATGGAGCAATGCTTTTTAGGCTAGTCACACTCAGTACAATTCAAATGCCCTACTTTGGCAAGGCTGCTGTTGTCATTCACTTTGAAATACATCTTTGGGAAAAACGTAGCACTCTAATCTTAGTGGTGTGTCCTATAACTGCATTATGCTGTAATGTAATAAACCAGTTAAGTAAGAGTTCTCATCCCAGACATGGCAAGTGGGTGTGTGTCTTAATCTGTGTAGGGAGCAATGCTTTTTAGGCTAGTCACACTCACTACAATTCAAATGCCCTACTTTGGCAAGGCTGCTGATGTCATTCACTTTGAAATACACCTTTGGGAAAAGAGCAACCCAGTAATCTCCGTGGCGCATCCTGTAACTGTGTAATGCTGTACTATGATAAAATAGTTAGGTAGGAGGTTTTAATCCCAAGCATAGCACCTGTTTGTGTGCGTGTCTGTCTGTGTAAAGAGCAATGGTTTTTAGCCTAGTCACACTCACTACAATTCAAATACCCTACTTTGTCAAGGCTGCTGATGTCATTCACTTTGAACTACACCTTTGGGAATGGAGTAGCCCAATAACCTCCGTGGCGTTTTCTGTAACTGCGTAATGCTGTAGTGTGATAAACTGCTGAGGTAGGCGTTCTAATCCCAGACATTGCAACTGTGTGTGTGTGTCTGCATAGGGAGCAATCCTTTTTAGGATAGCCACACTCACTACAATTCACATGCCCTGCTTTGGCAAGGCTGCTGATGTCATTCACTTTCAAATACACCTTTGGGAGAGAAGTAGTCCAGTAATCTCAGTGGTGCATCCTATAACTTTGTAGTGTGATAATCTAGTTAGGTAGGAGTTCTAATCCCAGACATGGCAATTGTGTGTGTATCTTTGTTTGTGCAGGGAACAATACCTTTTTAGGCTAGTTCCACTCACTACAATTCAAATGCCCTACTTTGGAAAGACTGCTGATGTCATTCACTTTGAAGTACACCTTTGGGAAACAAGTAGTTCAGTAATTTCTGTGGCACGTCCTATAACCGCATAATGATGTAGTGTGATAAACTAGTTAGGTAGGAGTTTTAATACCAGACATGGCAACTGTGTGTGTCTATCTGTGTAGGGAGCAATGCCTTTTAGGCTAGTCACACTCATTATAATTCAAATGCCCTACTTTGTTAAGGCTGCTGATGTCATTCACTTTGAAATACACCTTTGGGAAAGACATAGCCCGGTAATCTCCATGGTGGTTCTATAACAGTGTAATGCTGTAGTGTGACATAGTACTTTGGTAGGGGTTCTATTCCCAGACATGGCAAGTGTGAATGTTGTGTGTGTTTCTTTGTCTGTGTAGGGAGCAATGCTTTTTAAGCTAGTCACTCTCACTACAATTTAAATGCCCTACTTTGGTAAGCCTGCTGATGTCATTCACTGTGAAATACACCTTTGGGGAAAGAATACTCCAGTAATCTCCATGGCACATCCTATAACTGCATAATACTGCAGTGTAATAAACTAGTTAGGTAGGCATTCTAATCCCAGACATGGCACGTGTGTCTGTGTGTGTGACTGTGTTTGTCATTTGTGTTCTGTGCGGAAGTGGCTGTGAGTTTGTAACAACTGGACTCATTGTGGAGTGGGTTTTGCAAATTTCTTATATGGTTGCCCTATTATATGTCACAATGTCCACCTTACAAGGATAACATATGTGAAAGAGCCGAGAGGCTGGGGTGCCAATCCATACCCCTACATATGACATCAAGGCCTGCCGAACAAAGTTAGCAACTCTTGTATTACCCAGAGAACACTCTCAACCCATGCCTCATACACAAACACACTGGCCTTGGCAACAACTGCTATGTTGGTAGTACCTTGCATATTGCCCACAGATAGGAACCATGGTGTGATTACAGTGGACCACAGAAGGCATAGCACCCTGTCCATCAGTACAATAGGCACATACATGCAGACAGTGTGCCTTCACTATGTTCCTCACTGGATGCCTGCAACACCTGTGGTGCCATCAAATGTGAGCCACAAAAGACATACCATGCCTTAAACACATGCCATGTATGGACAGATGCCACTGACACCAGGGAATACCTGTATCATGATATCAATGTAGGTGCAGGGTCAACCTGCTGTCCATTACCAGTTCCCACCACATGAGGCTAGAACTCTCACATCTGATGATAGCAATCTGTGTACACAATATGGGCCACACACCCCAGGTGCAGTTCCACATGTCACTGTACATGCATGTGGGACATGTGCACATCACAGACAGCATCCATGTCATGGACTAAAGAACACATATATGGCAAACATTGTACAGCAATGGCCACACACAATAATTACCCAGGTGACTGGATGGTGAATACAATACTCACCTGTGTGGGCCAATCCAGACACTACACCCCTGAGCCACACTGCAGACTATTGTCATGTGGCCTACTGCCAAGGTATACCCTTCACCTAGCCTTGTATAGACTTCTGGCACTGTCAACCACTACATACCCATGAAGCAATGAACACATGCATGTCAGTACTGGCACCCTGTTTCTGTGTGTGTGTGGTATATGATGCTTTAAACCACATTCACACTCACTACAACTCCCATTGGCATACTGAATCATGCTGTCTAATGTCAGACACCTTCACATACCCTTTGCCCATATAAGCTCTGGATAACCCCTGTGGTGCATGTGATACCTGCACATTACTGTATTGTGGCAAACTAACTAGTTAGGAAGTGTATTCCTGACCTTGCCAAGTGTGTCAATGTGTGTGAGTCCCTGAAAGAGTGTGGCTGTGTTGACACTGACATCTGTTCATGCAGATAGGCATGTGTACTACACCAATTGCATCACTACCATATCACTGTTGCAGATGTCACTCACCATCACATATATGTTTGGACAGCTCCGTAAGATGTAAGCTATGTGGCGCATGCAATAACTGCATGGACATGTGATAGCAATTTATAGGCAGTCAGAGGTTTGAAACCTTGTACTGGTAGGTGTGTAACACAAACATGCTTAGGTTTTACTCTCCCACCCTCTCCCTGACTTACTTTGTCTCTGCCTGTCTCTCTCACTCCCTCTCTGGTGGATGTGGAGAACTACACCTGCTTTGCTTAGGCAGCAGCTTCTGTTTTGTAAGTGATGCACATGATCAGCTGATGGCCTCTGCATGAATTGCAGCCCTCTTCTAGCTGATTGCATGTGGAACAGCCGTGGTAACATTCTCATAGCCAAATGCATGGAAACACACTCCAATATCTAGGAACATCATGTTGGTGGTGGGTCTTTTCATTCACTGTGAGCAGGACCTAGATCTGGTGTTTGGCAAATAGCATTACAGATGGATTTGGGATTTACCTCTAACAACATACACCAAGGAAACAGACCAACACACAGGAGGGGGATGTGCCTGACATGACTACAGAATGTAAGGGTTGCTATTCTGCATTTGGAATAATGTCGGTTTAACAGGGTGTGTGTAGATATGGCTGGTCTACATGTTTTAATACCTGTCATGACAGTGCTATGTTTTTCAGGAACCCCCATCTGTAGGGTCATCAGCAGACTGTGCAGTGTGTGGAGCCTTTTGTTTCTTGTGTTGCTCACAGAATACCTGTCTGAGAACTGCAGAAGCATAGTGTGAGGACTGTAGTCAGCACATCGTGACAGCCATGAGAGTTACTGACTTTATATCCCCCATAGGACATATGTTACAACAAACTTGGTACGACAGTAAATGTATGAGGTTATCACATCAACATGCAAATATTGGGCCAGTGTTCATAGCTCCAGCCACAAGTCTGTCAACCTTTGTACATATATCCTGCAGTAAGAGGTGCATATGCCCTGTACACCATTATTTATTGACATCATACCTGATAACAAGCCAATCAGATATCAGACTGCTAGACATGTTATATATAGTAGGGGGTTGTTTCTGAGGACATAGCTTGGCCATTCTGTGGTTGTATGTACAGTACTGGGGTCTGTGTACCTAGGGTGATTGTTGACAGTATGTGTATTGCACATACATACCTTGGGCTGTGCACAAACTGTGGTAGATGCTATTGTTGTCTGTCCTGTTCTATCTGATGTGACATGCTACTCCAGTGAATGGTACCCTATTGGCTCACATGTCTGTAGGGCCAGACACACACATGTTCCATACCACAGACAGCCACAGGACCACACAGTGCCATGACCCAGTGTATGTAGGGTCAATGTGTGAGTGGCACATATGAGGATGGTGTTTATCAGACAGCCAATATAGTATCATATTAAGCGTGTGTACCATATGTGGCTGTGGCTGTGTTTACATTGGTTGTGGGTATGCACCTTCACACAGGTGTCTGTTACTCTGTGCTGTGACATGCATGTAGAGATGGTTATAATCACAGGTACATGTGTAGTCCCCCATAAAAAATGTAGTCCAGTGTTGTGGCAGTCTGCCTGTAGTTTGCACAGTGCTTTGTGACATGCCTAACAGCCTAGTGTCATTACCCAGTGTGCTGATATGTCCAGTTATTTGCAAGACATACTGCTGCCAGGCCACCATAACTTTTGTGTATTTCTTACAAAGCAGTGGGATTCTGTACAAATGTATGTCACTAACTACTGGGTAGTATGTGGCCATGTGACTCCTGCACCACCAGGTATTATGGGTCAGGACGGACTGGTGTGTGTGCATGCATAAACTGTGTGGGCATATGTAGTCTAGTATTTACATGATAAACCCATGTACATGGCTGTTAATATCCACACTGGGAGTGGTGGTCCACATGTCTCGCATGAAGGGGATATGTGTACACCTCTGGACTAACCACAGAGTGCCAGACTGTTCACATATATTGGTAATATCTCTGCTGTAGTCCAGAGGATCATTACTGTGCTAGCAGTGGTACTGTACTATGATGTCCTTAGGATGTCTGTCAGTAGCAAATGGCACACATGTTAAAAGCAGATGTGACCTCCCACACACAACATGCCTGGTAAGACAACCCTTATTACAGTAGCAACAGTCAACATATACACCTGAAATACATACCTGATATCCTCTTGCACTAAGAGGTTGGGACTATTGTGGCTGAGGTGTGACTCCACTTCATGTACTGGACATATGGTGAACCTATATGTATATATATTTATCCATATATCTATATAGATATATACACATATACATATCAACATACATAGATGGAAATCTATATATATGTACATATATCTACATATAAACACTCAGATATATACATATACACAGTAATATAAGACTACACCCATAGAGATATACATACATATGCACATATATTTATGGATATCCACATATATATCAACAGTAATAGGTATATCAGAATAGATATGTATGCACATATAGTTATAGATATCTACATATATATTAAATCAATAGGCATATCTGCACACATATGATGTGTATACATTTATATCTATATATACATATATATATATATATATATATATATATATATATATATATATATATATATATATATATATATATATATATACACACACTATACAGATGTGTAGACATACATATGCATGACTATATATGTGTATGTACATGTAGACATATATCTACATATGTATATGTTTATATCCATATCCCTGTCCTGTGTAAACATCACGGTTGTGTATACCTTCCCAGATGTATCTCACAGTATGTATCTGATATGTGTACATTATGATAAAACAACATATGTGATGCAACAGTCATATTAATAACAAGTACTACATAATTGTGGAAGTAAAGGCAATTGTTCAATACTAATCAATATGTGTATTTACAGATATATTGGAAAAACAACAGCTGTCTGCACAGTGGTCATGGCGTAGTGGTTAAGTGTTGTGACTATAGTGTACAGGGT
Source organism: Protopterus annectens (assembly GCF_019279795.1). Lineage (NCBI taxonomy): Eukaryota > Metazoa > Chordata > Ceratodontiformes > Protopteridae > Protopterus > Protopterus annectens. Next base: position 790,621,607 of record NC_056734.1, read on the forward strand.
CCTAGGTTCAAGGGCTGTTCATTTTGTTGCTGGGAAGAACAAGGGCTGTTCAGATACAGCATGGTTAATGCAGTTTTGAGCTGCTTTAAGCACGTTTGCATGGGTTTGCGCAAAGCTAAGCGGTGCTAAGCTATGGGTAAAAGTATGGGCGCTTACACAGTGTAGGCTTTGCTTACCAGTGTGCAAATCAGCTTAGTTGTTATAATGGAGCAATGTTGATACCTGCTAGCATAGCTTAGCCCTGGTAATCAGTTCACACCACCCGTCTGATAACATAGCAGGGTAATGACATCTGTAATAAGTGTATGTAATGCCGTGTACAATGCATGCACCTATGTGCTGTCATTACAGTAGCAAGCAGTGTGAGTGTCATGTCTGGGACACACAAGTATATGAGGCCTGTACAGCACTGTTACCTGTGTGAATGTGTTACATACAGGAGTAATAGACCAGGGTACATGCTGTCACACTGGCATGTAGTGTCTCATGGTGGTACTACTGTTGACATTGCTTTCCCAGGCAAGAGTAGAGTGCTAAATATAGTACTGACAAGAGGCATCTGTGACACAGTATATATCCCCTACTGGATAATGATTCAACATTTAGATTGTAACTGTAGACTATAGTCTGTACAGCACATGTTAGTGAGGGCGTCCAACATGTAGTTATGGCATACACATTGTTGTCAAATGTCTATCTGTCAACACATTCATCCTACTGCACAGCTACTTGCCAAGCTGATGACTAACAGTCCCTGTACAGATGTGCAGATGGCAGGTATCCAGCTGGGATATGTACAGTCAACCTATACTTGATTGACACTGACATGTCTGCCCAGCTGTGTAAGAACTGACACATAAAAGAGACAACACCCTGTATGCACCACATGCTATGGGTACCTCCACTACACTATCACAGTCAACAGAACATGCTTGGGTACAGGTCTCCATCACAGACACTAACCATGTGCTGTAATACATGTTGCATACATGTCAACTTGATCACCTTAGTGGCCATGTGCAGGAGGCACCCAGAGAATTGGCTGATGCATGTCACTCTCACCCTGATGGTCACCACAGTGGTGTCTGTCGATAGATTGCATGCTGCCACATGGCAGGTGGTAGGATACCACTGTACACACATCCCCTACACAACCCATCTCTCCATGGACACAGCTATGACCACCTGCAGCGATACACCCCAGTACTGACACGTGTATGTGTGCATTACTGAGGATAGCAGTGTCTTTGTGTTATTACATCTGCACTTGAGTATTCCATGAGGGCCTTCATAACTACTGAAACACCCATTGCCATAGTTAGTTATGGCTGCTGCTGTATGGGACATTGTACGTACCCTGTTTTGCTCCTCTACCTACCGGCTACATGAGCCTTGTAGTACCAGCACAACAGTGTTATACAAATGGGTCGATAGGCATGGGATACCCATTGAGTTCTGGCAAGCGTGTGTATGTGTGCATGTCTGTATATCTGTAGTGTAAAGCATTCTGAGGCCACATACTCCTATTACAATACCCATTGCCACACAATAGTACAGATAGTGTTGTTGCTGCCCATAGATGAGGCATGATAATGCAACACCCTACTATGCCTGTGGCATGTGCATTAGATGCATAACCCTGTAGTACCACTGTTGGGATATACAGTGGGTTGTATCGCAGTTGTGGGCAATGTGTGATGGTCGGTATGTCAGAGTGTCATCATGGGTTTCAGGGAGTGCAATATCCACTGGGGGATGTGGGTGCTGTGTACACTATCATTACACCAAGGTACACCCGGTAGATGTCCCATGTACCACATTATGGTGACCACTGTCACCATCAACCATACAGGTAACTGATACCACAATCCAGCCCAGTTATGCATGTGCTGTGTGCAGCCTACCTGTAACACATTGGACACATGATCAAGTTAGTTAGCAGCAATAGGACCAGGTCTCTCGGATGTGTGTCTGCCTGTTATGTGTCTGTTAATGTGTATATGATGGTATGTCATACTGTGTATTGTCCATATACAACCATTGCATCCCCCATTAGCATACTCTACATGTCTAGGGATGTTCTACATGTAACATGTAACCTGGAACACACCTCACCCTAAATGCTGTGTGGTGTGTGCAATGAAAGCCACACACATCAGTAGCACTACATACCTAGGTAGGGGTCTAGTCTCAGTGTTGCCACGTAGGAGTGTGCGTGTATGTGGATGGGTCTTCATCAGGTTGCAGATTATACATGTCCCAGCAGGTCACCTGTCCATGTGGCAAAGGCAATAACTGTTATACAAACCTGTGACATGTTCAACTGTACCCCAGATATGTCACAACTATGGTGTCACCCCAGTGCCATACCTCTTGAGGAATATGACTGCAGACCATCCTCCTGCTGACACATGTACACCTACAACACAAATAGATAACATTATGGACACCACAATCAACCAGTGTTGCTAACAGCTATAATGCATTATTGCTGGATGGTTACACTACCTGACATGTATGCATTAAACTTTAATCCTGACAACATGTTACACTGCAGTACTTTTGTACACTGTAGTACAGTCACCATGTGCATCAGAACCATATTAGCCTGTCCCTGCATCGATGTTATGGATGACAGGGATGTAGCACAGGTATCATCATATGCACAGGTTGTATTGTTGGTTTGCCAGAGGCTAAGGGAGGGCCAAACATTTGACATCATGTGTGTAGATGAGGGGTGTAATGAGGTGAACTGGGCATGGTGATGTGGATTGTATGTAGGTATGGGGTTGCCCTTGGTGTATCCATAGAGTGTGTGGGTATGCATGCACAGAGTTCAGCCATGTGGCTGCCCTACACATGTGTTTATGGACAGCTGCAGATCATACCTGGCAGGGTGTACAGTTCACTTCCTCTGGCCATGGACACATGGACTGTGCCTGCCAGGGGTTCCATTGGCATATCCAGGTACAGGCCTCGATGTGCTACTCTCCCCTGATGATGACAGATATCCACTGGAACCAGGTCCCTACTGAGACTGGCCAGGACAACTTGCTCATTGCCTGCTGTGGTGTAGTGTGGACAGCACCCCTTCTGGAGTACTGGGGCTGGTACTGCCACTATGGGAGCCGCTTGGTGTCCTTGCACATCCACGTTGACTGCCAGCTGTTGTTGTTGCTGGCCTACATCCATGAGGCTGTCACTGCACTCTGACCACATGCTCAAGCATGAACAAACCATGGTCGATGAGGGCCATCATCTCACCAGACCATCTATCCATGAGCTTGGTATAAGCACGGATGGCACCAGACAGTTCATGGAAGTTGTCACTTGCAGATGTGTGAGCAGCCCTCAGGCCCTGTCTGGTGTAACATTCCATACATGCCTGCACTGCCATGACAGCCTGAAACATGTGCCTGGTGGTACCAGTTGTGGTGCGTCTGCCAGGGGCATGATGACCAGTGGTCCTACCACAAGCACCCTGGACATCTGCCTATGTGGTGCCCTGCCAGACATCCAGCTATGCCTGCTGTGACCAGACACAATAGGCATGGTTACCACACTCTCCTGTGCACTGCCACCAACTGCCAGCTGTCCCTCCGCTATGGCCACTGGTGATGGTGTATGCATAGGCACTGAAACTGTGTTCAAGATTGGTGTGGCTGAAAAGGGGATGTCAAATGATGGCACTGTCTCAGCCCCTGACAATCCCACATGTGCCTCAACAGTACTATCATCATCTTCAGTGTCTGTGTGGAAACCAAAATCAGATTGCATGCAGGAGGGACCCTGACCCACCTCACCACCTGTGGGGAAAACAAGAATTACACTTTAAGACCTGTACAACACTGCATAACAGTACACACACACACACACACACACACACACACACACACACACACACACACACACACACACACACACACACACACTACCTTAATACCTACCTGTCTGTGATGTTACAGACAGTCCCATGTTTATTTCCATGCGTTCTCCATCTTGCATCACACTTGGTAATATACACTCATTAATACCACTCATTAACATATCATTCCTCTAAATGCCTAGACAAGTGATCACAGCACAAGACCTATTACTCCATTACCTCCCTGACATGAGTGGAGTAGTTCTACATGGCCTCACTGCTGTCATTCAATGTTCATCTTGTGTATGTCCTGACATCGTGAGCACGGTCCCTATATGTGAGGGACTACTATGTTCACTCCATAATTTCATGCACTGGAGTGGCATGTGTAAGTATTGCTCAGTACATGCCAGATATGCTACTCAATCGACCTATCATGTGACAACTGTAATATATGGATACACTCCCTGGTGTTGTCTAGTAATTCACCAATGCATCTGTAGTGCTGCATACGTGGCTTGTTGGTCACCTCTCTGCTGAATGCAATATTAAGGGTATACCTGATGTCTACGTTCCCTCCCAATACATGTTCCATGCTACAGACCTTATTATACTATCAGTTGTCCTATGATTATATACATGACAAGTATTCCTGGTGTGTCATGTGTCAGTCCATGTCCATGTACTACCCGATTGAAAGGGAAGTACTGCTGTATGAACAACCCCACAATCACACATGTGCATACATGGATAAACACACACACACACACACACACACACACACACACACACACACACACACACACACACACACACACACACACACACATACAGGTGAGGTTGCACAAAGATAGTACTCCTGGTATAAACACTGTTGTTGCACTATATACAGATGATGTTTCACACATGTCCCTACTGTAGGCCATGTCTCCCACCATTATGTTACTCCCTGTAGACACATTCTGCAATGCCAGGATGTTTGTTAGTTATCTTGCAGGTGTCTGACATACTCTTCCAATACCCCATCATGGTCACCACTGTGATGCCGTGCATTTGACAGCAACAATACGTGCACATGTACAGCATGTATTCTGGGTAGGTGTGTTAGATGGGTGCATGGAATATGCCATAGCCATTAAATGCCCTGTGTATTGGTAAGCATCAACATAAACCATACTCACCAGCTACAGGCTGCTGCCTTGATGGTATATTGCAGGGGCCTACATAAGACGGTGAGAGATGCAAAGTCAGTGGCCACATGTGGCATTGCTACAGAGTGGGTGCAGCATTACAGTACATCAACAGTATATGTCGACATTACTACCACATATGTACATCTGTTTATTACTACTATGCAGCAACAAACTACATATATGAAATGTCAGATATGCATGATCTACCTGTATAGATGTGAATGCATATGCAACAGTGGTCTATTGATGTGCCCTGTGGCCTTACCTGCATGCTCCTCAGCCGGTGTGTTGGTAGCACCCACCTCCTCAATGATGTCCGACAGCTGTTGGCTGTGTGGACGGGCAGGTGCCACGAGGTTGTTGAGGAGCTCCTCAGCACATATCAGGGGGGGATGGATGGCATGGCCCACCCTGTTGTGATGTGATCCCCCTGGACTGCAGCAGTATGCTGACAGGCATTGCAAAGTAGGTCAGAACAATGATACCGGACCTGCTCATAACTGTGGTTGTGCAGTCCGACATCATTGAGCCTGTGGACTAGGTTGTTCCACAGGGTAGTCCACTCCTGCTGCTCATGGGTGGCCTGGCCAAACAGGACAGGGTAGTGCTTTATTAGGTAGTTTAGCACTATTTCATTTTCAGCAGATGTGTAAGCAGGGAGCCGTCCATGTGACATCGTGCTTGAAAGACATAGAGATTGAAACAGGTCTGAGCAACTCATACAGCAAGGTTACCACAATTCTTAATACACATCTCTGTCACCCCCCCACCATATCAGCAACAACAAACTGTACACACAACTCAATAGGTATGGCTACAGCTTACATACCAGTGGAACAGATATTGTATTGTGCCACACTTTGTGCTATGTGTGTGTAGCCATGTTCCCTGCGTGGACACTATCATTGCTGGCCTGTTACAGACTATTCACCTGCATGCCATTGTCAGGGCCACTATGGTTCCATATATGCCTGTGGTATGCTTGCTGTGTGATTGCTGCACATCTGACATTCTATGTTATTGGGGATATCTATGCATGCTGGTGGACATGTTCCGGGATTGTGTACCCACATATGTTCTGTAACAGTGACACAATAGCATGTTTAGGGAATATTTGCCAGCAGAACAACCTCTCCAAAATCATCTGACCATGTTACCAGGCAACATCACATATAGGACCCACCCTGCGGCCTCCTCATGTACTGGTCCAGCACTACGATCAGGTAGAACCACCTCAGAGGATGTTGTCCCCACCCAAAGGCACACACAGACATGATCTTGTCCCCTGAGGACAGGTCCATGATCTGTTCCATAGCGGGCTCCACAGACACATGTGGGATGTGCTACATTAACATGAGGCACCCAGTACACATTCACAGGGTCCACATGCTCCTTCTGCTCAGCCTCCAGGCCAGGCACCTTTGGGACATGGACTGCTGTTGTGAGTAGCAGTGGGTCAGAGGATTGTTCCCATTGTGTCCATATTGGGGCCCATGGGGCTTCCTCATCACAGACCACACACACCACCCAGGGTCTTTACCCACCACATGTGACACATACCACCCCTGTAGGCTGTCTTCTATATCTACCAACCCAGACCAACTCCACAACTATGCCTGCCATACTTCCCCATATTCCCATTCCTTACTTCACAGACAAGGGCAATGTGGTCCCAAAAAGGGGTTCACATGTGACATACCCATCCATGTTGCACACACAGACAGCTGTATATATCTGTGTGTATTGTTATGTGTGCTGTTCCCTCACACATAGCATGCAGCATTGTGGTGGTAATATATGGAACATGTATTTATATATAGATATATATATATATATGTGTGTGTGTGTGTGTGTGTGTGTGTGTGTGTGTCTGTGTGTGTGTGTGTGTGTGTGTGTGTGTGTGTGTGTGTGTGTGTGTGTGTGTGTGTGTGCTTGTATATATATAGACATGTGTATATAGATATATATTTGTATATGTGTAGATGTATATGATGTATATATGTGTC